>NW_006800185.1:435612-439531 GCF_000485575.1 Poecilia formosa | reverse complement strand
AAAAAGTCCTAAAATAGGCCATTCATTGAAGGTGCGCCTTATAATCCGGTGCGCCTTATAGTGCGGAAAATACGGTATTTGTTTCACAGTTTTCCTTGAGGGCAGAAAAGCTTTTTAAACACTTAGACCAATCTATGAGTGAATTTGGCAGATTATTTATCCTGTGCAGCTGTTTTTTCAAACTATTAAAAATCTCTTTATGGATTCATTAGCTCTTCGTTTCTGTTAGTCTTTGTTTGGTTCACATCTTTTTTGGAGATGTCTGTAAATTACTAAAGTAATTACAAATATGAAGGTGTTGTTTTTTGATGTTTAATCAACAAAGAACTTGTTTAAAAGGCTTACAGTCATTTAAAATGTGCAGTACTCAGCTGTGTTTTGGAGTCTGCTGGGGTTTGTTTTGAGTCTGTTTGTTTTCATACTTTCACTGGAATATCGTCATTGTTTTGGCTGCTGGCTTGTTTGGCTCTGCCAGAGCTAACGCTCAACTTTCTTCTGCAAAAGCTCTGCAAATGTGTTTTGTCTTTTAAATGCTTTACTCTCCAGAGACTAATGGTGTATGTTGATTTTAAAGATTTTTCTTTTGTGAAAATGCATTGAGATGCAGCAAAGGGAAAAAATAACGCAGAAACAAAACGCTAAACTCTTTTTCTGCATTCCACTTTTTTCTCACTCAATGCATCAATCGTGCTACATGCAGACTCGTTGCCATAGCAACTGACAACAACACCACTCTACATATGAGAATTCAACACCAAAAAAAACAAACACTCAAAAGTTTCCCACACAGAACAAAACATTCAGTCCATTACAGTTTTATGTTTTTAGGCTTGATGTTTATTTTGCGATTATTAATAAGTGATTGGTGTGCTAGATTAGCTGCTGCTACTAGCTGAGCTAACACTGCAGTGGTTGGTTAGCTAATTTAAATACCTGCACTACTGATAATCTGTCAGAGTTGATGTTTAGGTTGCCATTTTTTAATTTTGTAGCTGAACTGAAACACAATGAATTCCACATCACATCTACATGTTACGGTTGTCAAAGTCAAGCTAGCATAACTGAACTACTTACCTCTTCCTCGTTATTTGTTTTCTTAATTAAAACTTTTTCCTGACCTAATCTGGTTGTCATAGTATAGATAATCAGTAGTAAACCACTGAGTCCCCTTTTCTTTTATATATCAGGCGTATATTTAAGATTTAGCACATTATCTTGATAACTTAACAGCTAAAATCAATGCTAGTGGTCATCGTTAGCAAGCAGCTTTTTGCAGAGAGATGGAGATCTTGATGTCACGCTGCAAGCGGTTCATACCTTTTTAAACATTCACCTGGTTTACTCAGTTTGTTTATTTCAGTGAAAACCTTTACTGGAAGTTTTAAGACGGACACAACAAAGACAGAAAACATCTCTTGTTAATTGTTGACATTTCTCCCAGGGAGCCACTCACCGGCTGAATCCTTCTCTTTATCGCTGATTTAATTTTTAAAATAAAGAACTCGCTTTTGTCGGTGCCTTAGTTTCAGAACATTTAGTTTCCCACTGAACCCTCAACTTTAGCTCGTTTTCTTTTTGTCTAAAATCTGTATTTAATTAAAGGTTTCTCTTAAGTAGTTCCCTACTAATTGACCTTGAAGACTACAGATTTAAAATGCATCACACTCTTGTGATGTATGACCAATCTGCCTTTGGTCTACACTACATTGCTGTTTTTAACAGGCACTTTTTAGGTGAGCTTGTTGAGGTCATGGAGGTCATTACTTTTTAATCCAACATTGAACCAGCTGGAATTGAGTCCATATGCAGTGGATTAACTTTGAGAATTAAGGGCTTGTTGCTGCGGAAGAGTACGAGATTAAAGTGTTACAAACAAGGCCCAAATTATAACAAAAAACATTAGATTACTGTGGATTATGACTCATTTGATTATATATTAACTACAAGCACACAGTTAAGCTTTTTGATGTGGCCCAAAATGAAAATGAATTTCACACCCCTGAAATCGATAATATGTCTAATAATATATTCAAGTTTCACTGAACTCCAATCCAGAACCGCACAGCATTCTGGGAGATGTAGGCAGAGGAAACACTAGCTGCTGAACCCCTCATAGCTAGCTGGGATCAACTCACTAACTTACCTAGCAACTCATTCACTCTTTGGTTACCTAGCAACTCATTTATTCTTTGGTTACCTAGCAACTCATTTATTCTTTGGTTACCTAGCAACTCATTCATTCTGTGGTTACCTAGCAACTCACTCACTCTTTGGTTACCTAGCAACAGCCTGTTGAGTAACTGGCGCAGCAGCAGTTTAAGGTTTGACTACCGTTCCTTGTAACTGCTTAAAAATAAAAGACAGACCTGCACGTCCTTTTTTTTTTTTATGTGGTATGTTTTATTGGAAAAATGCTCTGTCTGCCTGTAAACTACACTTTACCAAAAACGGCTATCAAATTTTAAAATGTCAAACGTTTGCGGAGAAAATGCCTCAAGTGGAGGAGTTTAAGTATCTGGGGATCTTGTTCACGAACGAGGGAAGAAGGGAGCGGGAGATCGACAGGCGGATTGGGGCAGCGTCTGCCGTGAAACGGGCGCTGTACCGGTCCGTCGTGGTGAAGAGAGAGCTGAGTGAAAAAGCGAAGCTCTCGATTTACCGGTCGATCTACGTTCCCACCCTCATCTATGGTCATGAGCTTTGGGTCATGACCGAAAGAACGAGATCCCGGATACAAGCGGCCGAAATGGGTTTCCTCCGCAGGGTGGCTGGGCTCTCCCTTAGAGAGAGAAGCTCGGCCATCCGGGAGGGACTCGGAGTAGAGCCGCTGCTCCTCCACGTCGAGAGGAGCCAGTTGAGGCTTGGCATCTGGTCAGGATGCCTCCTGAACGCCTCCCTGGTGAGGTGTCCCACCGGGAGGAGGCCCCGAGGAAGACCCAGGATTTTTGGTCTAGTTTTTAGTGCAAATATCTTAGTACACTTGAAATAAGACAAAACTTACTTACAAGTAATATTTAGTTTTAAGTTAACGATTCTTGAATATTGATAAAGTACGAGTTACATTGGCAGATTATTTAACATGTATCAAGACATTTTTCCCAGTTTATAAGTGAAATAATATGCAAAGGTACTTTGCATCAATTAAAAAAAACACTTTTCTTAAAATAAACTCCTATAACTTGCTGAAAAGTTACTTTGTTACGTTTGTCTTATAAACTACACCAAAAATACTTGGTAAAATTTGTTTTTGCAGTGGGAGAAGCAGAATTGGCAAACGAATTCATCAACTGCTACTTTTTTTTTTAACTGATCACATATTCATTCAGTTCATCAACCTTGATGAATGAGTCAAACCTGATATTCAGAAAAAGAAGAAAGCATATTTTAATTGCAGTGAAGAACCAATTTGAGTTCATTCTGCTGTGACTGTGATGATTGTTGTGCTTTAAATTATTTTCTCATGCACAGAAGCAGAGCAATCTGCTTTCTGAACTTGGCTTGGCTGCACTGCTTTAATCGAGTTACAGAACTGCTTTGGTTGCATTGATTTCTCTGATGGAAACCTGCTCTGCAACTGCACCTCTTTACAAATGATTCAGGGTCTTTTGGCAGCAATTATTTATGTGCTTTTTCATTTTTTCCCCAAATTAATATTTCTTTAGATTAATGGTGTCAAACCCAGCTTGATTTTGAGGTCACATCAAAAATCTGAATGTTCTTAAAGGGCCGGTTGTGCCAGAATGTATCGATAAAACCCATTAAATTGATAAAATATCAATGAGTGTTTCTTAAAATAATTGAACATCTTTTCACATTGATCAGTCCATCCAGGATTTAGATTCTTTGTGTGTGTGTGTGTGTGTGTGTGTGTGTGTGTGTGTGTGTGTGTGTGTGTGTGTGTGTGTGTGTGTGTGTGTGT
>NW_006800185.1:402359-435602 GCF_000485575.1 Poecilia formosa | reverse complement strand
TGTGTGTGTGTGTGTGTGTGTGTGTGTGTGTGTGTGTGTGTGTGTGTGTGTGTGTGTTTGTGTGTGTGTGGGTTTTTTTGCAATCAAAATTACAGATTTTGCTAATTTAGAAATGTTTGAAAGGAATTTTTACAATATTTGTGCTAATTTATGCTTTTTATTAATTGCCGATTTGGTCACAGATATAAGTAAAGCTGAGGCAGCAGTCACTTAAATCCAAAGATTTTGGCCAATTTTGAGAAAAATGTTTAGTAAATGTGGATTTTGTGAAAAATTGGAGGGAATTATTGATGTAATTTGGAGCCTAGAGGGCCACATAAACGACTACGGCGGGCCGGATTTGGCCCCCGGGCCTCGAGTTTGACACATATGCTTTAGATGAGCTGTTTATATTTCACACAGGAAAAAGTGTCTACCAGATTGAATAATATACAGTATTTTTTGTTTTTAAATGACTACTGGTGCTGCTAAATTGCTCTGTATTGTCTCCTGTTTAATGAAAACGAGGAATGCTGATGTTTTTGTGTCATTTGGTGATGCTGCGCTGTAATTAAGACTCCTAGCATCCATATTCAGAAGTAATCCTGCGGTCACGGGTTTGTTTGGACCAGTGTGATTCCCACTGTGGATAGTAAATCTGTCCTAGAAGTTAATCATATGATCAACTTCCCACCCCAGAGGCAGTCTGTGTCTGTTAAGGCTCCAGGGTGTTGATGGAGATCACGTCTGTCTGTGGTTTTTATGTGAAGCTTTGCTGTGAATAAATGGGTGGAAAATGTTTATTATTTTAGCATACAGTTTTTAAGAGCGATGGAAAATTACTCTGCTTCAGTTGCACAGTAAAAATGCTGTGG
This sequence comes from Poecilia formosa, assembly GCF_000485575.1. Lineage (NCBI taxonomy): Eukaryota > Metazoa > Chordata > Actinopteri > Cyprinodontiformes > Poeciliidae > Poecilia > Poecilia formosa. The sequence goes on along the minus strand of NW_006800185.1, from coordinate 434,748 downwards.
TTATGTTTCCACCAGACATAATCAGACGGTAAGCTTTATCTGCCTTCGCGTGAGAATTTGTTGTTCTGGAAGGAGAATACTGGAGGCCATGTTTTTTAAGAGCCGGAAACCCCTAAAGCACACGTGTCGAACTCGAGGCCCGGGGGCCAAATCTGGCCCGCCATAGCTTTTTATGTGGCCCTCTAGTTTCCAGATTACATCAATAAGTCCCTCCAGTTTCCCACAATCTGCAGAATTCACACAAAATCAACAGATCCCCACATTTTTTTCCTGATTTTACTGACTTTTTTTAATCAAAATTGGCCAAAAACAGAGTTTGAGTGACGACTGCCTCAGCCTTACTCAATGTCAAGATAAAGTCACATTTTAATCAACTTTATTTGTACAGCACTTTTCAGAAATAAGGCTTTTCAAGGTGCTTTGCATCATAAAAACACAAAAATACAAAGTCAAACCCACAGTCTGAACTGAAACATTGCATTTTGCCACCATAACGTCTCACATTAACGCAAATATTGTAAAAATTCCTTTAGAATATTTCTAAATTAGCACCACACAATCGGTGATTTTGATTACAAAAAAGAAATCACAAAATCCTGGCTGGACTGATATAGAGATGTTCAGTATTTAATTTAAAGAGACACTTATTGAATGCTGAGACAAACATCTATTCATTGATATTTTATCAATTTAATGGTACCACCGGCCCTTTAAGAACATTCAGATTTTGATATGACCCAAGATGAAGATGGGTTTGACATGCTGCCCCCAAAGGAAGCAGAAGAACATGAAAATGCATTCAGGCGGAGTTAAAGGAGAGGAGACGAGGACGCAGCCTTTCCTCTGATTAGCTGTTTACTTCAGCACCAGCCAGCCGACCCGTTCAGACATCGATTTGCCACCAGGCTGAGGTTGATTGCCTCGTTTGTTTCCGTGTAAACTCTGGATGGCATTTGAGCTGCATGGTAAAAACCTGATTAGCAGGCTCTCATTTGCAGAGAAGTGCCTCTGGAATGTCTGGAGATGCGTTAACTAAATCATTTGTGATCGGGGAGGAGAAGAGCTCCGACATTCTTGTTTGTTAAGAGAGAGCAGGCACAATATGTTCTGGAGTAATTAAAGCCCTGCAGAACTGCGTTCCTGCTCTGTGACAGCAGAAACCCAGGCTGACTTGAATTTCCAGCCTGCATGTGTTCATATGTTGGTTGGAACTGGGCAGTGATGCGGGATGTGACCCAGAACCAGCAGAACGTTTCTAAACGCATCGTTAAATCTTATGTTCGTCCCGTACAGCTCTGCCTCTGCTGGTTTCTCTGTTGCCTGCTGTCAAAATTGGATGAATGTAACAAATGGATGTGAACAATCACTGCACAATCCTCTGTTTTACAGAAAGACAGTGGCGTCACTAGGATCGTCTCAGGGGGCCTGAAGCCCAAGTGAAATATTCTGAAAAAATGTGAGGGGGGGAAAAATTATGTAAACCACAGATTTTGTGGTGTTAATTTAGAAATATTTGTAAGGAATTTTTATGGTATCTGCGCTAATGTGTGATGTTAAATGTGACTTTTTATTCATCACCGTATCGATCACAGATGTAACATGAAGTACGGCAGTCACTTAAATTCAGTTAAATCAGAAGAAATGTGGGGATCTGTTGATTTTGTGTGAATTCTGCAGACTGTAAAAAACCGGAGGGACTTATTGATGTAATTTGGAGTCAGGAGGGCCACATAAAAAGCTACGGCGGGCCACATTTGGCCCCCGGGCCTCGAGTTTGACACATGCGACTTCAGGTGTAAATTGAACCGTCAGATTTCATACAAACTGTGCATCGCGTATCTGTATGGCTGGTGTTTCATGCCTGCTTTGGAAACCGATAATTTAAATAATTTTCCAGATTTTACTCAGCCGAACAAAATGTGATCACCTGCTACAGTTCATACCGAAATAAATGGAAAATATGGTGCAAGGCAAAGTTTTCAATTGAATTATTAGTGAGATTTGACCTTTTTTTTATTAACATTTAAATGGAAGTATTTAACTTTGACAACAATAAACTTGTTCTGCAATGGCAGAAGTAAATTGGTGGGAAATATTTTTGGCAGAAGTGGGCCGAGTATGAAGTTTTTTTTATTAAAGTATTGTCTGTTTTCTTACATTTTATTTACATAAAGTGTGAGCAGAATATTTAAGCTTTCTTTTATTATTAATCTACTAAATGCTCATTTAACTAACCAGTATTAAAGTTTTCCCTGCTGCTCTTTTAAAATGATTTATCACTGAAACACATCGTGATACTTTTATCTTCTTTTAATGAAAGCACTAATAATAAAATTAACATATTACATCATAATCCAGCCCAAAGTCACTAAAGAGATTAATCTATACCTCAAACGCTTAATTTATTAAGACGGTTACATTAAAGTAAAATGTTAGATGCAAATCATCTGCTAGTGCAGCTATAAATGTTTGTCTCCATGCTGTTTGAGAAGTTGTCTAGCTAAACCTGCAGACATATTATCATAAATAAACAGATTAAAAAGCTGATGCTGCCCTGCAGCTCCCTGCTTCTCCTCTGGCTGCTGCAGCACAGAAACATTCACTACAGTTTACTTTATCGCTAGTTTTGTGTTTACATTTCTGCTTGAATGAGACGTCGGCCCAGACCTTTGATTTTGATCCAGAAGAACCCAGATGTCTCATTTATTGTTGTTAAAAGTATCTTAAGTGACTCTTTATGTGAGGGGTATCCAAAACCGACGGATCAAAAGTAAAAAAATTAAAATAGTAGAAATATTAAAATAAAATAAAGCAATGCAAGCAAGTTGTCTTATTTTGTTGTTCTTGGTAGAAAATTGATGTTTTTTATTGCAGATCAGAAATTTAAAAATGATTTTCTGAATTAAAAGAAATTTTATTTAGTTTTCAGTTTGCTTTTTTTTTTTTTTTTTTCTTTCTTGATTAAACCAAAAGATTTGAGTCGGTCTGTTTCAAAAACACCTGTTATATTTATCCAAGTTCAGTAAATTAAGTAAAAGCTGATTTGGGCACAGCGAAGTCGCCGTTTCAGTAAAAGTCTCTGCATCGTCGTGGTTCTGCTCTTCATGAAAGAGACAAATACTTTGTGTTATACCTGATATTTTCCATTGTAATATCAGGTATCCAGAACCAGAACATATCATGTATGTTGGTAAAAATTTTACCCTGATTTAAAATAAAACGTTTGCATCTGGCCAAATTGGTATCATTCTTGAATTGCAGTTGGGGCCGCACAAAATCACCCCAAGTGGCCCAGGGGCCACAAATGGCCCCTGGACCGTACTTTGGACAGCCCTGCTTTACACCATAAGAGTTTTTTACTTGCAAAAAGAAGCAAATCTTTTTGATGTACATATCTGCCCTGTAGTTTATTTTGTAATAAGTCGTTGACGTCCAGCTTGTTGCTTCCTCTCCTTCAGATATCATTAATTTTTAACCGTACTTGCAAAGATTAAAGCAAACATCAATTGCTTCAGCTCAAATGTTTTGCTCTGACCCCAATCACCTTCTTTTTTAAAGTATTTCCCCCTCATAATGAAAGTAAAAAGCAATTCAATTAACTTTTGTCTTCACACACTGTGCAGGCTGCTGAGCAAAGTCTCCATAATTAAACTAAGTGGCTGTTCTTTTCCTGACTCCTTATGAAGGCTTGAACGCGCCGTGACATTCCTGCATGAACGGCGTCATGCAGGCGCAGAGCTTTGGAGTGGTTTGGCTGGGTCTTCCTTTGCTCCAAGTTTAAGCAACTCAAGCACCTTTTGAGGAACAAAACGTGCATTTATGCCCGTCACTTGAGAAGATGAAGGTGTCCACTAGCTCTGGAAAACTACGCTTCCTGTACTGACCCTTTGCAACGTGACGTCACGCTCCTCACGCCGTGACGGACGTCGTCTTCCGTAGACGTTTGCAGCGATTACCTCTGCTTTTTAAAGGCTCTGGATGGAACAGCATAAAAAGTGATTAAAATCGATGCGACTGACTGGCCTCGGCTTTCCACGGTGTGTGTGACGCTGCGCTTTAAGAGAAAGAAACCCACTGTACCAAAGGAATGTGTGACGTACAGAGGAATCCACCGTTGATCTTTGCTGTAATCAGTTTCTCACATCATCACAGAGACAAACAGACAAACTGCCGTCTCACTTTTCTCATCTGCTGCTTCAGGACTAATTCTCTCCAGTTTTACTGCGAGGTTCACAGAACCGCTGGGCGTTCAGCAGTTCATGCTTTCAGTCAAACGACGAGCAGAGAGCCGTTTGCAGAGCTAATGCTCATCCCGCATTATGGCCTGAGTGCAGACTGGACGGTGAAACCAGTCGCAGTGATGGGGTAAAACGCCTTGCAGGGGCAAAACTTCGTTTTTTTACAAGCTTCGTTAACGGCGTGTAGAATCAGCTTGAATTGTTGATGCATTAAAAACATCAGTTTTTAATGTTAAAACCCCTGTAGAGCTACATTTTAAGGCATTTCATGTTTTTCTTTAAAAAAATTAAAACCATAAAAAAAGTTAACATTTTTAAATAAATTAAGGTAGAAGAGAACCAAAAGTGTATCCTTACCAGCTGTTTAATATGCTAATTTTAGTCAAAAGTCAGGTAATATTTCAGATACAGTGATATGTAATATTACCGCAGTATTATATTTATTTAATATTAGATATAAACACAAAATTAAAACAGTTTCCCAGCAAAGCCCATGAACACATGGGCAAAATATCCAGACATGTGCAAGTCTCAGGCAGGCTCTGTTTTCTAAGCTACAGTTTTTAAATTTAAACGTTAAATGATGACGCCACCACTCATGTTTAAATCAGTCCTGTGACGTTAAAGTTTCTGAAAGCAAGAGACAGGAAATAAAAAATAAATTCACACATCCAGGACAGGCCGTTTCTCAAAAGGAGAATAAAAACAGACATTTAAAAATATCTCAATAAATCACCATTAAGCAACGATTTTTCTGCAGTCCTTTCGTCTCTGCTTTTGTCTCTCTGCAGTGTTTGTTTCTGCAAACTGTCCAACACACCCAATTAAATTTCTAAAATTATATTGAGTTTGCAGTGTGTGACTTCTAAAATCAAGCAAAAAAGAAAAACAATTTGAGTTTGTAAGGTGACAAAATGTGAAACATTTATTTTTACATGACACAGTCTAGTAAAGATTTCTCCTTTTTAGCTGTGATATAATTTCCTACCTTTTTATGACTTAAAAGGCACAAAATGTTTGAATGACGCGTCCTCTGCTCAGTTTTTAAACATCTTGTTAGGAGAAAAATGACCCTGCATTAATTGACAACCATTTGTTGACGCAATAAGTCAATCAAGTTTGGAGTTCCAAAACAGGCGGGTTTTTGTCTAGACTTAAAGGAACTCAGTGTTTCAGCTGTTTTGCAGTTTTCTGGAAGTTTGTTCCAGATTTGTGGTGCATAGAAGCTGAATGCTGCTTCTCCATGTTTGGTTCTGGTTCTGGATGCAGAGCAGAACCAGAAGACCTGAGGGGTCTGGAAGGTTGCTATGACAACAGCAGATGTTTAATGTATTGTGGTGCTGAGCCGTTCATTGGTTTATAAACGAACAGCAGGATTTTAAAGTCATAAATCTAAGCATGTTTTGGCAGTCCGTCGCGTTTACCTTTCAAACTGACTCCTAAGTTTAGTTAAACATTAAATTAAAGGCAGGATTGTTGTTGAATCTGTACTGAGCCTGTTGAGCTTTGCTAACAGTGTTAGCATGTGTACTTAGCGTTTTAGCATTTGCTAGCTTGTTAGCTTTCCTTAATTTGTAGAGACTGTGTCTGACTCAGAGGACACCTAACTATAGCATGGAAGCCAACCTTCTTCCTCTGCACACACACACACACACACACACACACACACACACACACACACACACACACACACACACACACACACACACACACACACACACCGTGAAAAACAGAATAACTGACATTCTGGTGTGAAAACAGGTTGACAGTCAGACAGGACGTTTTTTTAGTGTCTTTCAGGGCTTCATCATGAAACTTCAGTCCCAGTCGGGCGTTTAACTTTGGAAAACTTTCCCATATTCATCTTCAGTTTTCCTGCATAAACAACGTGCAGTTAGTTATCCAGGATCTTGTAAATGTATCGACATGCTTTAAGATTTTCCAGGCCTTCTTACAGCCAGGTGTTGAGTTTTTTTTTTTTTTTTTACCAAACATTTTTCAAAACGGATTAAAAAAAGAAAAGAAGGCAAATTCAACTTGGAAGGAAATAAGATTTTTTTGTGTAAAAAAACAAAAACGGATTCAGATGAAAACATAAAGATGTTGTCAAACTGATACCTTAAATTACTTTCTGCATTTAAAAGAAATGTGTAATTCATTATGATGTATTATTGAATAAGTTACTGTTTATTTTTTGTTTATGTTAGTCTTTTTAGCTGGAAAGCTAATTTGCTTTTTATGTGATGCTTTTTATGTGAATATGGGCATATATTAGAAGTCTACACTTCTTTCTGCTCCTTTTCAGTCAATATCTTTTACTTTTCAAACTATTGATATTTAGTACTCTGTGACTAAAATAAAATAATGACACACGCACACACACACAGTTTGTAGAGCCGTGTGTGTGTGCTCTACAAACACACACACAAAAAACAAAAACATTTTCTCTTTTTTTGCTAATTAAAGTTTGTACATTTGTGTTGCTCTGTACACAAATGTACCAGTTTTAGACGTGAAGATTAAACTTAGTCTTTACATGTCGACTTAGATTGAACATTAAGCATCAAGTCTTTCCTCAGACGATTCCGTTCATTTGGAACTCGGTGTTCCGGCTGTTTTGCAGTTTTCTGGAAGTTTGTTCCAGATCTGCGGTGCGTAGAAGCTGAAAGCTGCTTCTCCATGTTTGGTTCTGGTAATGTCAGAGTATGAACTCTTGCTCTAAGATCCGTCTGCAGGCCTCCTTTATGTAAATGCCGTCATGTACCGCCTCGTTTGTGAAACCAAGTGTGTGCGCCACATAATGAAACACTAACCTGCATTCCCATTTGCACATTGCGCTGTTTGCTGATGTTCTCACAACCTTTGTTGGCTCATTTAAATCTGACAGACAATAGAAGCGCGTTTGTCTCTCTCTGTGTGTCCGTCACCCAGGAATTACACGGCAGATCTTCTCTCGCGCCTTCAGGAGGAGAAAATGAGACGCCGCAGAGGGCGACTGGTGATATGTCATGAAATGAACTCGGTGTTGAAAAATGGCAGACTGACCGGAGCAAATAACAACAACCCGCCGGTTATTTTAAGGATTTCATTTTTGACATTTTCCAAGCAATTAAATCCAGCAGAACGGTGACATGAGCCGAGCCCTCACTGAGCGCGCTCCGTTATCGAGCTCGGCTGCCTAGCAACCAGGTGAACACAACCTGCGACAGGAGGGATCAAGTTCAAGGCTGGACGTAAATGTCCTGTGAAGGCGCCCGGGTGTGCAGTTTAATTAGCGCTCTTGTTTACGTTAAAGTTTGCCCTTCAGGTCACGTAGAGAACAACAGGCGTCATCCAGAGAGCCTCTGGTGCTTCTGTGACCGGCGCATCTGCGATATATCGTGTGGTAGGGATGTGCGATATGGCGCAAAATTTAATTCATGATATGCATTGTAATTGGTGGCGATAACGATACATATCACAATATGATTTGTATAAAACGAACAATAGAAATGAAAAAAATGACACTTATTGAGTGGACTGTGTGTATTTTTATGCGTTAAAACTCATTTAATACTCGTTTTTGTTTATTTGTATGTAATGTTTGTAACTGTTTTTATGAATTCCTTAAAAAATGGCATTTTAAGGGAGACCTGGCAGCAGATCCCAGTCTCCAGCAGGTTTCATTGTGCAGGAAACCTGCACTCTAACTTATTTTATAAGTGGATTAAAATGACTAAATGTATTTATTTGTTTGAGTTTATCATGTATTGTTGTGATGGAGGCCAGATGCTAAACATGCCTGTTATGTTTCTTTTTTTTCTCTCAGGAAAAAAGAAACAATCAGTTTACAGTTGTAGTGGTTAATAGACTCCAAGACGCAAATGCAGCCAGAGTGCAATCACATAACAATAATGATTTCTGTGCTTTTTTTCACCAACTAATTTCTCTGGAAGCACTTTAAAAAGCCTCGGGGCCAAAAGCAACACCGTCGGACACTGTAGTGAAATTGGTTTGTCCCCACATTGGAATTAAATTGTGCAGCAACTTGACCCTTTTACTGTGACAGTGTTTGTTCTGAGCGGCATGTCGGAGCTGAAGGGCTTCTGCAGGACGCCAGCAGTCATGAGGGGAAAATAATTGCATGTAGAGAATTTTATTCACTAATAACGATTTGTTGTGCATCATTAAAGCCTGCTTCATTAGATGATTTAATTAGCTCAGTAGTTACCCATGACAACAAGCTCTGCCAGTGGGATGCGTCAGGCTACCTGTGGCTCCGTCATGGCTGCCGCAGCTTCTGGCTCCTTCACTTCAAGCTTCACTCAGAAACTTGAGCGTTCAGTATGTTAGCGGTTAGCTTTCCACTGGAGCAGGGAGTCTGGAAAGACGTGATGGGAGAGATGAATGAAGTTCTGGGGGAAAAATGCAGCAGAAAACCTGAGACTAGCAGAGGTTCACCTGTCAGACAAACAGGCAGAGAAATGGAAGAATATTTAACAGTAGACAGATTTCTGTTGCATTTCAGACGTGGCTAAAGTGTATGGAGTGAGCCTTTATGCATAAGTTTGACAATGTGCTGCTAGAGAAAATGCACGGTGAATTAAAAGTTCTGCACCCAATTCTTGTTTTTACTCTCAGAAATTGTAAATTGGAAAAAAGAACAAATTAAATCCAGCATTAAAATCAACCAGCTTAAGAGTAGAGATGCACCAATCCAATATTGATATCGGTATCGGTTCTGATATTGAAGGAAATTCTAGATCGGGTATCGGTGACAGTAATCCTGATCTATTCAGTCTAATTCTATGCTTTTTGCTCTGAGCGACGCTTCATATGTAGACTTCCTATTGGACTTTCTGAACCATTTGAAACCAGGTTTGTTGCAGTTTATTTTTCCAAAGTTGAATAAACTTTAAATCCTAGTGAAAATTTAACACTGGAAATGGAAGATATTTTAAATATCCAAAATAAAACAATAAACGTCAAATAAAATGAATTATGCAAACAAACTAAAGGTATCTGAGGCCAAAGCTCCAGACTGAAGGCTTCCACCATCCAGGTTTTGGTAGAGAGAAAAGAGAAACAATATATTATTCAGATGGAAATTATTGAGTTTGTATTAATTTTTCATTCATTTAAGTGATTTATTGCTAGAGACCTACTTTAGATTATTAATTTCTTTCTGCTAAATCTTAAGTTTTTTATACAGAAGCGATTATTGCTGACATTTTTAACATGCATCAGTAAATCTCAGTGGAAAACTTTACAGTTTTATTATTATTTTTTTTATTCTTTTGCTCTTTTCATTAGGTTACATTTAAAGTTGGAAGCCCAGTTCTCCCGTTTGTGGCTGACCTGTGCTAATCTCGCGTTGTTGAAGACCGAACTCATGTCCCAGCTGTGTGTTTGCACCGTGCGCCAGGTTGGCTTTACCTCAGCAACCTTTCCTGTTCCTGCGCTGCCTTCGCAGTGAGCCTGCTGCGTCAAGATGGTTTCTAAGACGGAAACGCGAAGCACAGCCTGGCAGCCTCTGACTTCAGCCGCTCCGTCTAAACCCCGTCCTCCGCAGTGCAACAGACGGCCAAAATAAACTACCCCTCCACGCAGAAACTGTGAAATTACACGCAGGTCTTCATGGCACCGAGTGTTTTAGACGGGGTGTCCAAACTTTTTGTCATGTGGGCCAAAACAGTCGAGTTAAAAAAAGTTAAATAAATAAAGCAAAAAACGTAAATAAAATTAAGTAATTGAAAAACTTTCAAATGATTTTACATATTTTTTGTAAGATAAATTTAATTCTATGGGTTTCATTCTAAGAAAAAAACATTATTGATTGTCTTTCAAAACAGTTGTTTAGCTAAGTTTAATAAATTAAATAAAAGCTGATTTATGCACAGCAAAGTCGGCTTTTCAGAAAAAGTGTCTATATAGACATATTTTAAAAACTTGGTTATAAAAAGACAAATATTTTATGCTGTACTCAACATGGTTTTCTTTCAATAGAAAATGTTGGTTATAATTTTACCCTGATCATAAAATAAAAAGTTTGCATCTGCACCTCAGTTGGACATGCAGAATTAGAGTTCAGGGCCACACAGAATCACTCCAGGGGCTACAAACGGCCCCCGGACCGCACTTTGAACACCCCTGGTTTAAGATGTAACTTTTATTTTATATTTTTAATTTGTTTTCTGTTTCTGTCATTGGCCAGCGCTGCCTTTGGCATCTAGCTGCTGATTTTCGAGTCAAACCAGGCGGGACTCGAGGGAACTTCAGCTAGCGTCTCTTGACATAATCTAGAGTGGATTTCAATCCCCCGTCAAACAAATTACACTTTTCTTCCAACCATTTCTTCCACGCCGGCTGCTGGGATTGTATTGAATCTATTCCTGTTCTGTCTGTGACACGTTTCTGGTATTCCTGGCTGCGGCCCGCGGTACAATCCACCCCCAGGCTAACCGTTGGATAGCTGTTCAGTTCTTGAGATTTTCATCCTATTTTTCTGCAAATATGTCATTTCTCACAGCAAGCAGCTTATTTCTGCCCCAAGATCCTCTGTGGATGACTCTTCCAATAAGGTTGTGTGTTACTGAAATGTCTAGGGCCAATTGAGAATCTCCTTGATCTTCCTGACAGATGCTACTTGCTTTCTTTGGTAGTAGTCCTCCACTTCTCAAAGTTTACTCCTAAATGCCAATTCTAGTTTATTAAATGATGGTGTTTGATCACCATCATTTCCATGCTGAATCTCTAGAGACTTGTGTTGCTTGACCTTTTTTGACATCTGTAAGAAAAAGTCATGCTCCTACCCCAAAGATCATGATTTAAGACCTAAATAACGTTCCCCAAATATTTGAACGGTTCCTTTCCTGCCCTTTCTGGTAATTAAAAATCTCCTTGGTGGCAGTATGCCAGGAAAGGACGAGAGTCACGCCAAGATGCTTAAGCGTCGGAGCGTTTTTGAGCTGTTGTGGTGACATTCCTCTTTAATGTCGCATGGAGGCCTTGGACTAGGCCTGTGGAGCAACAAGCTGGGATGGTGGTCCAGATGGTGGGACCAGAGCGCGCTCCGGCTGCCGAGGATCATCACGCGTGTCAGCCACGGGAAAGATTACTCCAATCAAATCTGGGTTCAGGATTAGCAATGTGGCTTCCATGTCGTCACACAGGACATTTTGAAGCGCAATTAATAAATTCCAAGTGTTTTAAATGTGACTTTTCATGTTTCATTGTATCCAGCTGGACAGAGTCTCAAGTAGGACTGGACTATGGCTGAATCGTTTCATATCCGTCAATCAATAATTATTGATGAGGGTTTTTTTTTTTTTTAAATATCTGAAACTAACCAAGCTAGTGATGTGACCTTTCCTCTCTCATCCCCAGTTTTCACTAAACTCCTCTGTTTATTTTTAAGCAGCTACGAGGCATGGTGGCAAAACCTTAAACTGATCCTGTGGCAGTTACTCAGCAGGTCGTTGCTAGGCAACCACAGAATGAGTGAGTTGCTAGGTAACCGTAGAGTGAGTGAGTTGGTTGATTCCACCTTTACTTGGCTAACCATGACTTTAGGTTGGGTGGCTAAAGCCTTTCAAATTCAATTAAAAAATACTTTATTATACCCAAAGGGGAATTAAATGAAATGTGTAAACCACCGTTGTTGCTATGGTTACGCATCATAACAAAAAATAGCAGAAATCTGAAAAATATTGCCAAAAATCAGTGCAACCACACAATGTCCAAAACAAGGAGGAACCGTTTTCTCCCAAAAAGGCAGGAATGAAAGTTTGAAAGAGGAAAAAATCTCAGTGGAAGTACAGAACCACTCCAACGTGCTGCAGTCCAGTTCTAGAAAAATGTCCTCTGCCTCCGTCCCCCAGAATGCTGTGTGGTTTGGGATATTCTACCACACATATTACTGATCTATTGTGATATATATTGTTGTTGATTTATTGGCCAGCCCTAATTAGGACCATGTCTGCTCACTGCAGTAATGCAGGAGCTGCTTTAGTTGAGCCAAAGCTCTCGATTCGCTGATCTGTCAAACCTTCGCCTGAAGTCAATAAATATGGATTCTGATAGAAAAAGATCCTGGGAAGTTTTGAAGAGTTTCCTCTCCTCCACATCAACAGGAGTCGATTTAAATGGTTCTGTCATCTAAGCAGGTTTGTCTCTTTCTTTTGGAGGTTTTTCAGTCACATGAGGCAGAGACAACAAAACTGATTTTCTGCTCTTTTCAAAATGAGCTGGAAAATGTTATTTTGAAGCAGCAATTTGTTGGTTTCCGGTTGCACCTGTAACCCGATCACAGATCAATGCAAGATGATGATCCGAGACTGGATGTAGATCTATACCAAATACAAGAACTGTATGTCAAACATTATTTTATGTTTTCTCAGGGCTTGTCAAGATTTTCTCCAGGCTGTTTGGACTTTCTTGTGCTGGTTGGAGCTTTTTCTCCGCACCCACTAAATAAAATGAGCTGAAAGTAAGAGTGTGGACATGATGGTGTGTTTAGTCAGGTTTTCTGCTGTGGGAAGTCATTCCTGCTGAGACTCCTGTTTGTTTTTTGTCCCCGTCATCTTGTGCTCTCGGCTTCACCAGCCTTTTCATGTGTGTTTTGGGCTTTTCGTGGTTCATAAAATGAAATGGGACCAGAAGAAGACACTGGACATGGTATTTGGAGTAATTTTTAACGTGATTTGCTGTGTTTATAAGAGCAGTGCTTTAATACGTGAAGCGCGGCTGGAGAACTGCGCACCAGCGGAAACCTGCAGGGAGTCAACAGAGACCCAGCTGGACAATAACACTGTAATCTTACTGATTATCCACAATCCCCACAGCTGAGATCATAGTGTAGTGCCTGAAATTGATGTTTGGAAGCAAAACATGCAGTTACAATGCCAATAATTTGGGGATTTTTAAGCAGAATTGCTGTTGAGACTATATTTTTTGTTTTACTAGTGTTAGTTAGTGGAGGAATAACACACTTTGTTGTTTTTGTCCTCCCTGATATGACTGGTTTGGCTCTGCTATGAGAGTAAATCCCATTGCTGTTATGTAACAACTGAAGATTAGAGGGCAAACTGGAAATCCCAGAGATCGTTACAGCCGGTTCGTTCCACGGCAACGATCCCCCGATGATCCAGCAGCATGAAGTGTTTGGCTCGGCACAGGGATCTAGCAGTAACTTCGTCAGCTTCGTTTCCTTTGTTTAATTTGCTTTGAGTTCCTCCTTTGACTTTCTTCATTTGTTAATCAGCTGTCACAGCCACTACTGCCCTTATCTGCTTCTTATTTACCTTGTGCCACGACTAGTCCTCGTCTATAATTCACGCTGTACCAGAATCGGCGTCTGTCAGACAGGAAGCTGTTGCCTCAGGTGATTGGATGAAGTCTGAGTTGAAGCGTCTAGAAGATCAATCCCTCCATTCACACCACATAATGTCCTCTCTGCTCCGTTTGGCTCCTTGTCTCGGCTTCAGTGATGTCACGAAGAGGCTCTGTCTTATTAGACGTCCTGTATGCTTGTGTGTCCTGAATTTTCTTCTGCTTAATTGCGTAAGACGCAAAGGTTCAGAGATCACATATTCTCTAAAGATGGTTTCATTAGTGGAGCTGCTCTAAATTATCTTTGTGTTTATGTTCTCACTGCACAGAATTAGGAAAAACTGCAGAAACCTTTTATGGAACTAATTACAGGAGGAGACGGTGAAACTTCCATGAATCAAAGAACGAACGTCACATTGTGCAAGTTTAGCTTCAGCTGCTGAAGTTCTTCAGGTAAAGACTCGGTTCACACTGCAGGCCTTAATCTGATCTTTTCTTCACGGTCTGAACAACACAAGTCTGATTTATTTATTTTCAAATGCAACCCAGGTCACTTTGAAAGACCTGCATGAGGGCAGAAACATTGGATTTGGGTCACTTTATGCTGCTGTGGGTTAAATCATGGCCGAGTCGTCCTTCCAGTTTCCATATTAAAGATTCGCAGCGCAGCAGAGCAGCTCTTTGTCCGGTCTTTGGGTGGCTGGTTACTTTAAACTGGCCTTAGGTGTAAACTTGTGTTTCTTTGTGGTGCATTAGGGTAAACTGGTGTCCATCAGATTCAGGTTATGGCTTTGAATAGGACATTCAGTAACACTCTGCTCTAATTTAACATAGGCTGTCTCACAGAATCACACATATAAATGTCAGCTGTCTCTAAGTCTAATGATCTCCACTGTCTTTACTGAGCAAAGGACATGCTTTCACTGTGTCGTCTTTTATGTCGTCCTTCACATACCAAACAGCTACACAGTGTCTCTTCTGCAGAAGTGGGACTTTTTTTCTCGTCACCAACCTTGCAGTTCTTTCCTTTGCAGATCTCAAGCGATTGTCTTATTCTTCCTGACTTATTCATTATTGTTGCTCTGGGTCTTTTGTCCACACATCCTTAAAAAGGTTTAACTCCATGCATCTAAAATTAAGGCCTTGAAATTCCTCAAATTCATTAAAAACACATTAATCACAGGTCTTCCTTAAATTTTATTATTGAAGCATTATTTAATCTCGTATTTTTTTCCTCATGGGAATTTTATGTGAAGTAAAAGTTTGAATTGCCTGCAGACGCCTCCGTGGCGTTCTGTGATTGAGGCTGCCAGTGACGGTAGACCTGATTGTTTTTGAAGCATAAGGTGCTGTTTGATATCCTAGACACGGCAGTGGGAGTATTTACCGGCTGCTTCTCCTGTTGTTTATGGGGGAAAACGGTGGAGAGTAACAAAGTCTCAAATCGTCTCTCTTATTTTGGGTAGCACTTTTGCTCACAGTTGTTCCTCCACACCCACACACAGCCTTGTTCCTAAGATACAATCATTTTTGTAGAACATCTTTTTAGTTGCTAGCCAGAGATCTGAGGGAGTTCACACCTTTCCCACAATAGCCTCCTCATGTGTTTAGCAGATTTTCTTCTCAGCAGCACATGCTCTGTCGCAAAAGTTGAAAATGGAACCAGGGTGGCATCATTGCCTGCTGCTTATGGACCCGTTGCAACATAAAATGTTCTCTTGCATTCTTCATGTCTGCTTCCCTGCACTTCCCTCCTACTGACAGACTAGCGAGGCCAGGAGCCCCCTGCATGTCATTGTTTACATCCGGAAATTTTGTGCATGCGCACAACGCTAGCGGGCGAAAAGACGATTCTTTTACATGCCGTCCAGAAGAACAACTCCGCTAACTAAATGAAGTCTGGAGGTGTTGGTATTATTAATTTATTGACACAGCCAATGAGGAAATAACGCAGAAAACCCATTAAAGATCAACTCAAAACCTCTTTTTTCCCGCTCTCTGTCGGCTACGCTACACATACTCGTTGCCATAACAACCGACAACAACGCCACTATGTATCAGGATTCAACACCAAAATTCAAGCAATCATTTCCCACATAAATAACAGAACATTCAGTTCATTACAGTTTTGTTTTTAGACTTGATTATTTTTTTGTGATTATTAACTATAGTGAAATACGAAAATATGGTCGATTAGCTACCTGCTAGCTTACCGCTAGCTTACCGCTAACACTGCAGTGGTTACCGCTGCTGCTAGCTAAGCTAACGCTGCAGGGGTAGATTAGCTACCGCTGCTGCTAGCTAAGCTAACGCTGCAGGGGTAGATTAGCTACCGCTGTTGCTAGCTAAGCTAACGCTGCAGTGGTTGTTGGTTAGCTAATTTCAACACCTTCTCCACTGATAATCTATCAGAGTTGGTGTTTGTTTATTTTATAACTGAACCAAAACCCACCGAATTCCACATCTTATCGAGGTTGTCATAGTCAAGCTGGTGTAACTGAACCACTTCCCTTATTTTTTTCTTTTTAATTAAAACATCTTCCTGACATTCCTATCCAGCTGTAGTAAAGCACTTAATTCCTTAGGTTTTTAAAAAATATATATATCAGACGTACATTGTTCCTAGAGTTTCACTTTTATTTTTCAGATCATATTATTTCTAACACACTTAAATTTTTAGGTTCAGTCTCTTACAAAGTTTTCGTTTCCCACTTGAAATATTGTTTTGAATAAACACAAATCAAGGTTTTTCTTTCTTTCTTTCTTTTTATCAGTCTTGGAGGGTCAGCTAAGATGCCCTGGGGTCAGCACCAGCTCCACCTTTGTCGAAGGTGGTTTCAGTCATGAAAGGGCTTTCAGCTCACAAGAGGGGATTGGTCCTTTGGTGGTTGCTAGGCAACTGTATCAGCATTATTCTGGCAAGTCAAGAGGAGCTGGTGGGGAAGCAACATGCAAGGGTATCTTATAGTCTGTAAGGAATGCTGAGTGGGATCTGTCAACAGCTTCTCTGTAGATCTTGAACTGGAATTTCAGAAAAGTCTTTGCTGGAATTTTGAATTGTTTCTGGGAATAAAATGGAAGCTAAAAGCTCAGATAATGTCTTTGATGTGGTGATGGAGGAGGAGACAATTTCCCTTTCTAACCTGTGAATAGGGCACAGCTGGTGATTTTACAACATCAAAAGAGGTTTTAGGTTCAGCAAGCTGTTTATTCAGCAGATGTTTGGCCATTCACTCCCACTGAATCATCAGTTTCATTAATATAATGCAGTATTTAAAAAGCAAATGGGGAGGTCACCTCTGCTTTTTATTTTATCCTCATTTAGCGATATGAAGCTATTTTATTAATGCTTTCACAAATTCCTTTGTTTAGCAAATTCTGCAAATATTGTTAAATATTTCTTCACTGACGTGATTTGCCATAAATTGTCCACTTTTGGTTCATGGCAAATGTAATAATCGGGGATCAGTTCAGCTGTAATAATAAACTTCACCATTTCCACAGATTTTTATTGAAAAGTAGCTTCTGCAAATGTTTTTTCCATTTTACTAAATAACAAAATTGGAGTAACTGAGACTAAAAACCACAGTTGTCTCAATCATTAACATTAGTTCTGCTAATACTAAACACCAAGATGCTGTGAAGCAGAAGGTGATGCTAAGTGCAGAATTCAACCGCGTTGATGCCGACCTGCGTCAGCGACGCAACACCGTCTA
The DNA here is from genome assembly GCF_000485575.1 of Poecilia formosa. Taxonomy (NCBI): domain Eukaryota; kingdom Metazoa; phylum Chordata; class Actinopteri; order Cyprinodontiformes; family Poeciliidae; genus Poecilia; species Poecilia formosa. Next base: position 417,485 of record NW_006800185.1, on the reverse strand, counting down.
CAACATGGCACATCGCCCTCAGCTTGGTCAGATCACTGATCGCACACCTTCCTGTGTGGTTGAATTCAGGAAGCAGTTGTTTAGATCAGACTTTTCACACAGTTTCAGTTTCATAGGTGTTGAGTTTTATTAACTCTGAAGCCTAATCATTCAGGATGTCAGGAGATTTTAAACGGTTTTAGATGCATCGTGGGTAGAGAATAAGCATCATTAGCTTCTCAAGAAACTATAATTTAGGGGAAGCAAAGTTAGCAAAAAGGCTAAAGGAACAATGCGCTGTGCTGTTAGCGGACGTTTTCCAGTAACAACCATCAATCATGGACTTAAAGTGACATTAATTTTCCTCTTAAAAGTTGTCAGCAGTTTTGATGAAAGGAATTTGCTCCTCATTATTTGTTCTCTGGAAATCAGATTAAGACATTTTATCATAAATTATGAAGTCTCTTCCTGGAATATATGCTGCTGTGTTTGGACTGGTCTGGAGGGTCATTTGAGAAAATATACGTTATACAACCCACACAGCCAAGTCTTGGGTCCATTACTAAGCACCGTAATTATGCCATCATTTTCTGCGATGCCTTTTAATACGTGTTCACATCCAGCTCAGATGGACAACAAAGTCTTTGAGTCTTTAATGTGTCCATTATCAGTATTAGCTGACTGTAGAAATGGTGAAGAGCTTTTATCTCCCGCAGCATGGAGGTTAAGAGCAAAAGTTTTTCTTATACATGCAACAAAAGCCAGTTTGGGCTTTAATAAAGTCAGTTTTAAATAAAGTCTGAGAGGTTAGAGTCCTTGTCAAACGGCGTTTTGACTAAAGTCCAAAAGGTTGGAGTCCCAGTTGACGGACTAAAGTTCTACAGCTTTTTATTTCTCTTTCTCACATGCTGTTTTTATTTTAATTATGTAAAGCACTTTGAAATGCCTTGCTGCTGAAATGTGCTACACAAATAAAATTTGATTGATTGATTGATTTAACCAGAGATGGTGGGTTATTTATTTTGGTAAAAAGCTGTTTTAATCCTAAAGCTAACAGCCGTTTCTCTCTTTCCTGAGGCGAAAACTCTGTCAGACATTTTCCTTATCGCTGGAAGTAAAGTTCAATAACTGCCCTTGTTTTTCCTCTCAAGGCCACTGCCCCGTGGCGTCGCCATCAATTTTTGGCTGCCCCTTTGTGTGCATGAGTGCACTCATGATAGCGCATGCCTTTTAGCCTCCCCTTTAGTTACGGGGCAGCTTATTGAGTCAGCATTGATCTCTGCTGGTGTAACTATTGCTTGTACCTGTTTAAATCCAGAAGGCAGCGTTTATGCCTCTCGACGGTGCAATTGTGATAACAGGGCCAAGGAATTCTCTGTATCATTATTTTCTAAATAAACTCTGTATGCAGCAGCTAAGTAAACAGTTGAAGCAACTGAAATGCTATTTTTGGATCAGAGAAATAAACGATGTTCTTTGTAATAAAGTGGAGCTTTAATCTGTTTAATCACAGAAACATGTCGGCACAAGGCCAGAAAAAAGAGCAGATGATGAAAGAATTGGTTGGATAAAGACAAAGAAATAAATATATACTATACAGAAATGTATGCAGATCTTAGCAGTCAAGCAGAAATTAAGTCGCTGTTCACGTTGAGGTTCACTGCAGTAAAAATATTTATTGAATTAATTCAGCTTAGAAAGTGAAATTCATTATAGTGTTATAGTTTTTCCTTATTTAGGATAACTAATACAGAGATGTTGTTTATGTATTATGTGTTATAAACATTGTAATTATGGATTAGGACTCTGTTAGCCTGACATCGGTGCTGATCAGGCCCAGTGATACCGACGTGATTAATGCATGTTTTGGTACTTTGGCAGTGTGGGCTGGTGCTGAGGATCTGGAAAATGAAATCGGCATAAATTCTGTTAGCAGAAAGAAGCAAGATTTATTATAACGCAACAGTAGCTGACAGCTGAAAACCACCTGACTGTGTGATTCTCACCTTTACTTCAAAATTTTGATCTAAGAAAAAGTAAAAACTGTGAGATTAAAGTCGTTTCTGTTACAAATGTGTGGAAAACTAAAAAAAAAACAAAAAACATAATTTTGAAATTGAGTTGTTGCCGTTAAATGAACATTTCAGTTAAAATCATGAGAATAAGTTTGTAGACGCGGTCACCACCGTTCTCCTGCCACTTCCTGTCGTCGACTTCGACTTTGAAATGAAACCACTTTCACTACTTGCTGATGTTTGGAAGAGTCCCTGTTATGTAATTCTTACATAACTAAAGTCCTGGAGGTATTTCTTCTAGGTTGGCAGAGTCTGATTCCTTACTAGGGCATCTTTTCCCAACCATTCACAGCAGTTCTCCGTTCTGTTGCAGGTGTGCACCATGTCGTCTAAAAGTCATCCTCCCCTCATGAAGAAGCACAGCCAGACGGACCTGATCAGCCGCCTGAAGAGCCGGAAGATCCTCGGGGTTGGCGGCGAGGACGATGACGGGGAAGTGCACCGCTCCAAGGTCGGGACGTTCGCACCAAAAGCCAGTTTATTAGGACGACCAACAGCTGCAACTAGAGATTATTCTGATAATCGGTTGAAAAAATAGGCACATTCTGCTGGTTTTTCCTTTAAGTGTTTTCTGTACTGTATTAGAAACACATCTGACTATTTTTGGATTAACCAATTAAAGAGGCAGTTTTATGTGAAATTTACATTTTTGAGCTTTACAAAAATATCAAAAACAAACTTGATGCCTTTATTCTTCCACGAATGTTTGAGGAAACCTTTAATTTCCATGGCAACCATTATTCAGCTGTGCAAAACGCCTGGTGGGACCGAGCCCCGCCTTAGCGGTCGAAGCTCCTCCCCCACTCAACTCCTTCAGACTAGCCAGCAGCAATTAGCAAACACCTGGTGGAACTGAGCTTCTATCTGCTGGTCTCATTATAGGAGCTACTTCTGAAACTCTGGTAAAAAAAAACGTTAAAGGGTTAATAGAGGACCCAGGTTGTGATGACTTCCTGAAGGCGGAGCTTCAGAAAGAGCAGGAGCTTCTTAAAGAGACAGAGGCCCAAATTCAAGGCATTCAGTTACAAGTTATATTTGATATATTTAATCTCATTTTGATAACAACTCAAGGTAACATATTTGCTGGATTGTGCTGTAAAATGACACTATAAGTCTGGAAATACTGGCTCTTAAAGAATTAGATAGCAAATATTGCCTAAAACCTCTGGGTGAAGCTAAAACTATACCACTTATTTACAAAGGTTTTTAATTTTTTTTTACCTTAAATGCAAAATAAATACAGCTCTGGAAAAAACTAAGAGCCCGCTGCACTAAACCCCATTAAACCTGCTGGTTTTTCCACCAAACACTGATCTTTCAACTCTTCTCCAGTTAAAACATTAGTGTTGTTGTTTCTAAATGAATAAAAATGTCTGCTAGTAGTAAGTAGTTCATAATGTTAATGCTTAATTGCTGCTTTGAGTTTATTGTTTCTATTACTCTTTTTGAGTTGAGTTTTTGAATTACCAAATCACCTGATCCGCCACCATCAACCCGATGAATCGTCTCGGCTCCTACAAACGGCTCCGCCATAAACGAAGCCGTTCAGTTAAACTGCCTTCAGTCCAGCAGTGCATAAAGAAAAATGCTGATATTAACCCACAGAGCAGCTCTGGACAGCCGCAGTGGGCTGTTGATTGGCTCGTCTGTCGTTCGCCTCTCGCGCTTCAGGGAATCTGGATCACGTAAAGCTGCAGCTCCGCTGAGACCGGACCGGCTCCCCCGGGAGGCCCGCTTCGTCTCGCGTGTTGGATTACTTCCTCTTCTCTTCATGTCTGTACTTATGGGCAACGCAAACCAAAACATAATGGCTCCCATGCTGGCTTGTCCAAACAGAGGAGGAACATTTCGATTTCATGCCGCAGCTGCAGGTTGTGGATCGTTTCTCTCCTTCCAAAGGACTCGAATATCGCAGATTTTATCATTTCTTATTCTGTTAAATGTAAGACGTCATGGCTGCGCGCGGCCGCAGCAGACAGCTCTGCTCTGAAATATTAATCAGGGAAGCGAGCGAAGGGAGCGGAGCAGAAGAGAGCAGGCATACGGTGGCAGCTGATGGCTTGTGATGAGATGTCAGCCCCCTTTCCTCAGCCCCGTTTGTTTTCTCTCTCAATGTTTTAGCGCGCAGCCTAACCCAGACATCTGTCACACAAATCTTTCAGCGAGCGCAGTTATGAAAACATTTAAATAAAATCACTTACAGCAGCATCTCTCCGTTTCTGACAGCCTCTGTGATTTGATTGGACTCTTCAGCACCGACTGGGCAAAACAAAACCAGCAGGGATTACCAGTAAACATGTGTTTTATGTGGAACGCACCGATCCACGTTTTTCAGTTTTGATACCGATATCTGAAGTTGGTCTCAGCCGATACAGAAAAACAGCAGAATTGATTTGAAGTGTTGATTTTTTTTTTTTACACACAGTCCAAAATTTACTGAATTACAAACTTATTTGATAACTCTACACCTGTAAAGCAGATTTAAATACACCAACAGCTTCTCTAGATGGTAAAATATATGAAAAAAAAAAACGTTAATTTATTTAGTCAGTCCGTTGGGAGCAGAACAGCCAAAAAACTGATAAAAACAGATTAATTACTTTGGTCGAACATGTAAGAATAAACTGCAACAAACCTTTTTGTCAAATGGTTCAGAAAATGAAATTAAATGTAAAATAAATAAAGCGTAGAGTTAGACTGAATAGATCTGCCCTCAGGCACTTTGTCACCAATACCTGATCAAGAATTTCTTTCAATATCGGTACCAATACAGATATTAATATTGATTAAAAAAAGTTCTAGTTTCAGTTATAACAAAACATTTTTCTCACGTTATGAGTGAAATAATCTGCCAGTGGAACTTTGTCATCAATATTAAGGACTTATTTACTTAAAACAAGCTGAAAAGTTACTTCTAATTTAGTTTCTTATTTCACGTGTGCTACAATATTTGCTCTAGAAACTAAACCAAACATGGTTAGACTGTGAGTTTTTGCAGTGTATTGTTTTGTCGTTGTGTGGAGAAAAGGCCTGTGGGGTCGAGTCTAAAAGTAAACCTGGCTGAAGTTACAGACTAAAGGAAACGGTTGGATTTAACCTTGTGGGGCCGTAAACAAAGGGGGGAAGTGCTGCCTGCTGACCGTCTCTTCCTGACTTCTTCACTGACATCAGCAGATCCTGTAACAAAGAGCTGAGGGGTTTTGGTTCTGTCGGATCGCCAGGTGCTGCCGTTTGTCCTGTCTTTTGTTACCAATGGCTCCGCTGACCCTAATGATGTGCTGCAGCTACAAACAAACCTGGAGTCGAGCCCTCATCACACTCCGTACCATAAATGTTTTGTGTGCACTCTTCAGCCGCGGCTGTTTGATGGGCACACAGGTGACAGCTGTCCAGCTGCCTAATGTGAAAACACGGCAGTGACTCACTTTCTGCTCTTTGGTACTTTATGTTCACCACAAACGGCTTTCAGATACTTTGGAAATGTTTGTCAGCTCTGCCTGTCGCAATAAATCAATTAACCGCATCGTAAATTAAACTGGGGTCAATAATTAGCATAATTTATCCTTTTTTTCTCTCTGCCAAACGCTGGATGTGAAAGTTTTCAGTCTGGTGATTTTTTGACTTCAGAGTCGATTTTCTTTGTTGTTTCTGTTTATTTATTTTGGGTATTTAAAATGACTTCAGTGTTGATGTTGGAATTTAAGGTTTATTGATCTTTGAAAATGTGTTTTAAGCCATCACTATCATATTACTTGAAAAAAGTCTCAAAATAACGATATTATTGAGTATCGCAATAACTTCTGGGACAATTTATTGTCCAGTGAAACTCTGCCATGACCTGCTCTGCACATCTAGACGTTACAGCTTTTGACTATATTCTTTGTGAAACAGTTTCAGCTCAGACTTGGAAAACATTTACCAAGTAGATTTGGTAAAAACCTACTTTTATTTGGTAAAAGGTCTACTCCAGTACCGACTAACCAATCAATCATTTAATACATTACCTATTCACCTCCGATCCGGACCAAAATCTCTGGTCCTCCTACCAACCTCTGTTTTATTGCTGTTTAAAAGCTTTAGAGGATGTGAAGCTTTGACTGTTTCTGAATTATTTTTACCCTCTGAGCCTCTGAAACCTGCCGGTTCTTCTCTGGATGTGAACAGGAGCCGTAATTAGGCCTGTTTGCGTCCCTTTCCTGTTTTTCTCTCACACCCCCAGCCGATCCAGAGCCATCAGTTAACTCTCAGGAGTATTCGTCATGGCGGTCATGAATATTTATGTGTTCCTGTCAAAAACAGCCTCTGGAGCAGGAAGCTGATTCACCTGGCCGCATGTTTGCAGCTGGTGCTCAGGGATCCACAAACAGGCGCGTCGGCTGCACAGCCAGGAAGGATGTAATGGTTTCTGACTCAAACTTTTCAGCTCCCTAATTTTTAGGTTTTGGCTCCAAGGGACTCCGTGTTTTAAAAGCTCCCATTCAAAGACGGCAGCAGCCGCGGGCGAACGTTTAGGAATAAACCGAAGGGAATCTGATGCTTTGTTGGATTCTTACTTGTTTGCAAATCTTTGAAAAACAGCTTCTTGTTCATCTAAAGTAATAACTATGTAGTCTCTATCAGGCCGGTCGCAATAAATCAGTTAATAGCATGATGGATTAAAACAAGATCAATAATTTACATTTGATTGATTCATAATTTTTCTCTTTTCTCTCTTTCTACCCAAAAAACTTAAAATGTCTGAGTTGTAGCATTAAATGTTAATTAGAAATTAAAGTTTATTTATCTTTAAGGATGTTTTTGCATTGTTATCATGACATTACCATTGAAAATGGTCTCAAAGCAACAATATTATCGTTTATCGCCATAACTTCAAAAACCTTATGACGGGCTCGGATGTGACGTTGATCCAAATTTAGATTTAAATTGTAACGTTTCTTCAGTGCACTGCAAAAACACAAAGTCTTACCGAGTATTTTGTTGTCGTTTCTAGTGCAGATATTTAAGACAAACTCACTTAAAAGTAACTTTTTAGCAACAAATATGAGCTGGTTTATATTATTATACTTACAAGTTCCATCGGCAGATTATTTCACCTCCAATAAAACATGTTTCCCATGTTTGTAGATTAATTTATCTGCCAGTGGAACAAAAGATTTTGATTAATATTAAGGAGTTATTTACTTAAAACAAGCTCCTATATCGTCCTGAAAGGTTACTTTTAAGTTATTTCAATTAATCATCTAGAAAAATTTAGTCTCTTTTCTTTGATATGTTTTTAAATTGTTTGTGTATAAAATATAGACATGAATTAAAATGCCATTTTTAGCTAAATCCTCTATTTTTGTTGCTCAGTTTGTTTTTCTGTGCACCTTTCATGCACCAGTGGACAGACGCGCTGCTCTGCTGCACATCGCATGTTGGTACGGTGACGATGAGGATCTTGGATTGTAAAACTCTCCTCCTGATGCCGGAGCTTTTCTTTCATTCACTCTGATGTTTTGCGGTTTTGTTGAACAGAAAGTTACTCTCCAGTTGATGCCGAAGCTCCCAGTAAACACGGCGAGCCAGAAAATGATTCATCACTTCTCTCCCGTTGTGTTCTTTGTGTATTTTTAGTTTCGGTAAAGCCGTCTGACTCCAACGCTGCTCCTCTTCACAGACGAGGCATTTCAGGATGAAGGGATCTAATTGATGTTGGAGACTCAGAAAAACGTTTTTTTTCCTCCTAAAGATTGTAAAAGTTTAAAGAAATAAACGAGTGGTAGGATTTAAGAAGGGCTGTTTGGGTAAAACTTGGCTGAGTTTTATTTTTAATTCTGACTTTTACTTTTTTGGGGGGAAGTTTATTTACCCCTTGCCCTTCTGCGTCTCAGTCTGAAAAGGAAAATCTAAATTTGTCGGTGCATTTCTGAGAACATAATTTCCAGTTACTTGAGGACAGAACTTCTGCTCTTTGCAGATAAAAAACAGAAATAACCTTTCAATGCTGAACATGCGGCTCTGCACACAGAAAACTCTGAAGTATTTAACAGAGGGAAGCTTAAAGGACATGCTGTTCATCTTAAACGGATTCTGAATTATCCAGTGAACATGTTTTCCTACGGGCTGATCAGAGATGCATCTGTTGGAGACGGTGAAACCAGTTTGAGTTTGTGAAGTTCTGACCTGTGGAAATGGATCTGTAAGCCATTCTGATTTCTCTCTTACAAATATCACAGAACTGATTTTCAAACTGATTATTCATGTGAATCCCCTAGCAGTGGTTACTCCACTCCTCCTTGTACTTGAGGAAACAGTTTGAATCTGATTTTTCAGGAAATTTCATTTTCTGGCTTCGTCTAAAAGGAAATGCTTGATGACCTTTGACTGAGCTTCCCTTTGAGTTTGGCAGCTTTCTGTTGGAGAGGCTTTATGGAACAAAATTAATGCCGTTTGTCAAATCTTTGTAAGGTTTTTGGCGCCACCACTGCAGCTGTTTGGTTTCTCATTCATGGTCTCTGAAGTTTCAGCTTTAGGAATTGTGTGTTTGTCTGTTTTCACGTTTTGTTACATTACAAACACTAATGTGTTTTACTGTCTGACAGTGTAGAGGATAAAATGTGGAAGGAAAAAGCAGTCATGTTTTTACAAATGTAAATCAGAAAAACTTGTAATTTCACCTGCAAAATCTAACAGAAACCTTTGACTGTTCCTCTTTGCAAACAGATTAAAAGTAATCAGATTGGATTGAATTAACATGCATGATCGATCATCTGTGATGGTCTCAAAGTACAGCTCAAACCTGCATAATTCACAGTAAACGTAAAATATAAAAACATATTTAGTTAAAAAAAAAGTATTCAAAACAATATTTTTACAATTTTGATGATGTAATATCAATTGCTTTAGTTATTTCCTGAAACGGTTCAATGATGATTTTAGTAATAAGGTCATTGATTGCACTGAATTTAATTAAAGGGTGTTAGAGTAAGAGGGGGTTAAATGACAATGACTTCTACTTATAAAATACTTCTACTTTCCAGTTATATTTTATATTTTATCACATAAAATACATTTTGTGCTGCAGTGTTTTGGTTTCTCTTCATCCACAACAGACTTCCTCCGGAAGTTTTATTATTTTTCCAGTTTTTAAAGTTTAATTTTCTTTTTTCTTTTGGCGTAGCAGCAGCCCTTGATTATTTATTAAGAATGCATTGTTATGACAAACAGGTCATTAAGGAGGTGAGGACTTTCTGAGTCTCCCATTAGCATAATAATCTGTTCTTCGTCTCCCCAAGGCTGATTTAAAGAGCCTCTTTTTAAGAACTGCGCAGCTTTCAGTACGGCTGCAGGGCGGTTTCCATCCCTGCTTGTCGAGGGTTATCGGATGCTAAATATCTGGCGAGATGGCAGGATTGTGACAACATTTCCCCTCTCGTAACTCATTTCCTTTTTTTCTTCCCCTGTTTGCTCACAGATTAGCCAGATGCTCGGAAACGAGTTGAAGTTTGCGGTGCGAGAGCCGATCGGGTTGAGGTGAGACTTGGAGTGCTCTCTGACTTCACAGCAGAGTTTAACTCGTCTTTGTTTCCAGTTGTTTGGAGACAGATTCATTACGGCATGTTTTTCTCTCCCAGGGTTTGGATTCTCATCTCCGCTGTGGGTTTCACACTAATGGCCATAACGGTAAGTGTTTAAAAGGATCCACGGTTAACAACAGACTTTGTTTGAGAAATATTTATTTTAGATGTAAAAACATTTAGTTTTTATACATTTTAGTAAAATTTTGTCACATGAACGTCGCCGTGTTTCACGCTGCAATGCATTCTGGGTAAATGACGTCTAATGGTCCAACTAGGCCAGCACCGTCCAGCCAAAGCAGCGATTAACATTGTTAAGCCTTTTCAAATTGAACTGGAGCGCATTGAAATCGATCAGAACGTAGAAATCAGAAGAGGTGATGAAGATGAGGAGGACCAAACAGAGGAAGAGGACAGAGTTGGCCGTAGGAGCTGCTGCTACCTTCATAAATGAAACAAAGAATGACACTTACCTCTGGATGTACTGTGTGAGCCGGTAAGTGCTTCTACAGCTCTGTGTCCGGTCCGATAACAGCTTTTTAGGGTCCGGTCTCCGGGCCCAGTGGCACCGTGCTACTGCCTCAGAGCTCTGTTGGCATTCAGAGAGCTTCCAATGCTCTGCTGGCAGCTAGGTTTAGGCGCTTTGTGGATAAAAACTGTCAGCACGGCATTTATTCTTAGCTTGTTAAAGTAACGATCATCTCCTAGAGCCTTTGTCAGTTTTACTCATACAAATGACTCCAAGTCTTCTGGAGAAAAATGTTGAGAGCACAGATTGGGTCTTTCGGAAGTTGTTTGGCTCCAGCTCGCTCCCACTGCGCTCTTCTTCTTTTTTTTCATGTGGCAAATTATCCAGATTCGTATGGGAAGATATCCGGGTCCAGATGCAGCGTGGCATTATCTAAAATTACACCAAACACAACATGACAAACAACTCGGGTAAAGTTAGCCTTCCAGAATGGACCTGATGATGTCATCAACCCAGCAGGTGACAACATGGCGACCACCATGGGTGAAAAATATAACAAAAGTTATAAATTTTTTAAGTAATTATGATTTTTGGTGTATCACAAACTGTAATTTTTTTGTTTATTGGGAAATTGCCACCTTTTTTAGTTCACCTTTTTAGCTTATTTTTGGTTCCTTTTATTGCGGAGTTATTATTTGGCCCCTTCATTAAAAATTTTGCGGTTATTTTAAAAAAATGGCAGATGCATTTTGCAAAAAATCAGACACAGTTCTCTCCAGATTCATCATCAGTGTATTACGGAGCGTTATCTGCACACACAACTCCCTCTTTGTCAGCCTCGCTATCAAATTCTCAATATCCTCAGTGTTCTGGGCATGAGCGGCGACACTGACTCACGACCCAGAAGACGTTGGGAAGCACAGAATGCCACTGTGTTGATATGACAGGACTGTGTTGAGCCTTTCTTTCCCCTCACAGGCTCTGGTGTTTCCCAACCAACTCTACGAGCTTGTTTTCGAGGAGGAGCTTTCCACAACGAGCATCTCTGTTCGCCTTTATGGAGCAGCGCTGCTCAGTAAGTTTCAAAATGTCCAAACTCACAAGAAACACACAGAAAGACACCAGATTTCCCATCATGCCCGGTGACTCTGAAGGCTTTCTCATTGTTGGCACTGTGTATCAGAGCTGGGCCGTAACAATTGGAAAAAATTTACTGTACTTTTTACTTTTACTTAAATAACTTTATTACGATGCATCGCTAGTTTTACTGGAGTAAAATTTCTGGATTCTCTGCCTGACTGCACTGCAAAAACACAAAATCTTTTTTTCTTTTTTTTTTGGTCTTGTTTCTAGTGCAAACATCTTAGTAAACTTGAAATTAGACAAACTAACATACAAGTAACTTTTCAGCAAGAGGTTTGTTTTAAGTAAATCTTTTAATATTGATGAAAATTACTAGGTCCATTGGCAGATTAATTAACTTATAACATGTGATAAAAACTTCTTATAAGCAAAATAATCTACCGATGGAACTGGCACTTTTTCATCAATATTAAGGAATTACTGACTTAAAACAAGCTGCTGAAAAGTTACTTGTCTCATTTCAAGTTTACTAAAAGATTTGCCCTAGAATCTAGACCAAAGGTATTTGGTAAGATTTAGTTTTTACAGTGTGTGAGTAAGTTCACTGAATGAAAAACAAGCTTGTTTTAACAAGAAACCAGGTTTTATTAGTTTCATAAGTTCTATATAGAAAAAAATTCATTTGGGAAAAAAAATTTTTTCTTTTGCCTGATGGCTTTTTTTTATATGAACTGTTTTAATTTTGAGCTTTTAAAATGCCAAAATTTCCACTTAATTTTTACATTTTGGTTCATGTTATGATTTAATTCTTAAAAATTAAATGATTAATTTGATCAGTTAGTCACTACTTGACTTTTCACCACATACTTTTTTACTCTTGAGTAATTTCTTGAACTTTAACTTCTTTTTGCTCAAGTGGTATAAAGTAGTGCTACTCTTACTTGAGTACAGTTTTTAGGTTCAGTGCCGCCTCTGCAGGCTTTTAACATTTATTTCTGCCGGTGCTATAAATACTCGTTGCTCAACTGCATGTGGCTTTCTTGCAATAATGTCTTCTAATGCATTCATTAGAACTGGCACACACTCCTCATTCAGACGTGACATAAAGAGCTCTCTTTCTGCTGGAAAAGTCTCTCCTTCGGGCCCCAAGCAGATGCTGCTTTAATCTGATACAGTTCAGTTCTCCAGGAAGGGAGACGGCTTCAGGCGTGGAGGAGAGAAATTCTCAGCAAAACTAACAGCCAATGCTCCAGTCGCCTCTTGTTTCAGTCGCTTCAGATGTCAAGTTTAAGTCCGGGGGGAACTTGGTGGGAAATGGCGGGACTGCTGAGGCGCAGACACAAGGAAATGCACTTTGTCTCATTTTTCGCTTTACTCTCAACCAGAGGTGTCAAATTAAGATCATGAATGCTCCTAATGAGCCGGATGTGCCAGAATGTATTGATAAGACCCATTAATAAACTCTTAAAATATCAGAAAATAGCTGCCTGCATTTTAGAAATGCTGTTTGTCATGAAATAAGGCGGAGGAAGCAGAGTAGCTGACTCCTGCTGGAGAGAGTTGGCAAAACTTCAACCCAACGTTTTTCTCAATTTTTGTGAAAAATTAGCAATAAACTTAAGTTATGCTTTAGCATAAAAACATCCTGGGATTTCCACAATCATGGTCTGGAGTCTAGAGGGCCACACAAACAGCTGCAGTGGGCCAGATTTGGCCCCCGGACCTTCAGTTTGACACATGTGATCCAAACTCTAAACGCCCCCTAGTGGTCCGCATGATGTGTTGCATGTAAACAACTGATTATCCGAATTACAGCAAAATTTAAAAAATAGAAATTCTCAAAGAAACGGAACAACTGGGATGTTGAGAATTAATAAATAATAATCATAAATAAATAATAATTAGTAAATGATGCATAAAATAATAATAAAATGAAATGGATAAATATTTATTTGTCGCAACATGAGCTGAAAGTGCGTCGTGTAAGCCTTGCTTACCAAAGTATTGTGGTTAGAAATGGTAATGCCAAGAGCCATTGTTTTTACTTGATAAAAAAAGATTTAATTAAGTACAATAGATAAATAGAAATTGATGGACAGCAGAGCAACTCAAGTTTTCTTTTCTTGTGCTTTTAAATCACAAATAGCCCTAAAATGTTGTTAATGCAGACAACACTTGGTAATGAAGAACAACTTGTTTTTTTATTTCCATGTGTTTGATCATTGGAAAGATTAAAATCTACGCTTTCGTAATCTGTGAATAACTCAAAATGCCCCGAGTCACATTTACCAAACAGCCTGGATGAACAAAGAAAACAATACGCGAGTTAAACATGTTTTAATTTCAGGTTGTATTCATTAAGATGTCGTGTTACTGGGGGGTTTTGTGTCAGGTGGTCCGTGAGTTTTTGCTAAATGTGTGAAACGCTGCTCTAAGCCCAATAAATCGAGGTTTATTTTTTATTCTGATGCTCTGTGCCAGTCGCTGACAGGCGACAGACACTGATTATAAATAAGCCAGGTAATTACGCTGTTTGTGCTTCGCCCTGCTCTCAGACTGTATTTTAGAGATGAGCAGCAATCATTTCGACGGCCCTAATTTGAGTCGAGGCTGTCAGTCAGGCGATTAAATGGCTCCATGAAGAAGCGATTAGAGGCCAGGGAGGGAGAAAAGGATGATTTATCTCACAAAGTTCTCACCTCTTCACAGCATTTTCCAGAATTTCATCACTTTAATCACTTTGTCCTACTTCAAACCCAGCAGGAAACATCCGCTGTAGTCCAACTTTAACATTTCTGGATTAAAAATAAGCGATGAACCGGCGAGAATCTTAACTCGTTTAAAAATCTCTGACCTCACAATTCCAGTTTTCGCTCATTTAATTTTCTCTTTCAGAAGTAAAATAGAACATTTTTCTGCTGCCATTCGATATTTAAAGCTGCACAATATCTTCATCACTGTATCAGATGCATTCATTAGAACTGGCAGCATCTGGAAGGATATTATATTTAATTGCAAGTCAGTAAAATATCTGCATTTCCATGGATTTCAATTCTCTCTCTCCATATGTGTTACCAGTGGTTGAAATGCTAACAAATGACAAATGAACTAATTAATTATCATTATTGGTTGTAATATTTTCAGATAGATGTAAATTAAAATGGACGTTGTTATAGCTAGCACTCCGAGAGCTACAAGAGCGATTATTTCTTTGTCTGTTTTGTAAAGCGCATGTGTCAAACCCGAGGCCCGGGGGCCAAATCTGGCCCGCCGTAGCTTTTTATGTGGTCCTCTGGACTCCAAATTACATCAATAATTCTCTCCAGTTTTTCACAAATCAGAAGGATAAATGAAATATTCAGGTTTAAAAATTATTATGATGACTTTTAAAAATTGAGGAAATAATTTTTAAACATTGAGGAAATTTTGGCATTTCCCCAAAACAAAACAAAACAACGTTGCATTCAAATCATCCAGATGCTTGTTTATGAGTGAGGAAAAAGCTGTGAGGTTAAATTTACCCATATCAACAATCAGAGCAATACCTTTAAATGAAAAACAGGAAGTCATGCAGGATGTGGTCGCTTACAGAAACGGTGTAGATTATGATTTCCAATAAATATTGTTTTTACCTCTTCGCTTCATTTCCTGACTAAAACTTGAACAGCCAGTAACGTCTCCCAAACTGAAGACTGTTTTTACATCATGACAGTTACATTTACTCAGTTTACTTAAGTGACTTTAAAAATAAAAAGACTTTTATGAGTATTTTTACTGCACTGCACTTTGTACTTGAGTTTTTATTATGACATTTTTTTGGATTCTTCAACTTCACTGAATGAAAACCGAACATGTTTTAACCGAACATCCATGAGACGCAGTCGCACACCTGCAGCTTTTAATTTCATAAACTGATTTGAAAAAAACAAAACGATTTTACCTAATTGTTTTTATTTATATG
>NW_006800185.1:287116-401738 GCF_000485575.1 Poecilia formosa | reverse complement strand
GTATGAATTATTGATATTTTTTTCGTAAAATATCAAAATTACCACAGAACTTTATATTTTAGCCCACTTGATGATGTAATTTCTAAATACTGAATGATTGATAATTTGATCGGTTACTCTGTACTTTTTATCAAATACTTTTTTACTCTAACTTTAGTAATTTCTTATGGCTACTTTTTATTTTTACCTGAGTAAAAATATGTTGAAGTAGAGCTACTTTTACTGGAGTGCTATTTTTTGGATCTGAATTTAGGTGATCTTAGAAATCATAAACGTAACTAAATGCCTGGTTACAGTTTTGGTAAGCTGAAACTATAAGCACGTCACTGCGAGGCTATATGTGCATAAATCATCGCTGAGCTCCATAAGGCCAGCTAGAGCCGGGCTTCATTATGATAAATGTCAGCAGAGCTTCAGGGAGCAGCAGGGAGGAAGGGGCATGTCTTGCAAGAGGAGGTGCAGCAGTAGGGGTGAAGGATGGAGGCTCATCTGCCACACAGATGGATCCTGGCAGGGAGAGGATGCAGTCCATCAGCCCTCCCACCTCACTGCCACCTTCTTCTTCTTCTCCTTCTTCTCCTTCTTCTTCTTCTTCTTCCTCCTTCTCCTTCTCCTTCTTCTTCCTTCTCCTTCTCCTTCTCCTTCTTCTTCCTTCTCCTTCTTCTTCTCCTTCTCCTCCTCCTCCTTCTCCAACGGAGCCTTTGCAGCGTGACGTCACAAGCGTTAGATCCTTGCTGGAGGGCAAAAAGCTGCTGGCTGATGATGACTACCATTGGTTTTAGCTGTTAATCTGTAAACATAAAACGCTAAATCTTAAACGTACGCCTGTCGGTGCTTTGCTACCAATTGTCAACACTATGACAACTAGATAGCAATGTTATAAAGAAAAAAAAACGAAGAAGACGGAAGTGGTTCAGTTATTCTTGACTTTGACAGCCGTAACATGTAGATGTGAGGCGGTGTGTTTCAGTTCGGATACTAAATTTAAAAAAAAAACTCTGACTCATCGTCAGTAGAGCTGGTGTTTAAATTGGCAGTGTTAGCTTAGCTAATAGCAGTGGTAGCTAATCTGTCACAGAGATCACTTATAGCAAAATGAAAATCAACCCTAAAAACAAAAATCTGTAACAGACTGAATGTTCTGTTCCTTGTGTGGGAAATGTTTGAGCGTTTTTTGTTTTTGTTTCGTGTTGAACCCTGAAACACGTAGTGGCATTTGTCTGTTTCTATGGCAACGAGTCTCTCGTGGGGTAGCTGACGCAGACAGCGAGAAAAAAAAATGGTATTCCGTTGTTGTTCACCGGTTTTTCTGCTTTATTTTTCCCTTTGCTGTGTCTCACTGTGATAAGTTAATATCTACAGGTTTCGTTAAGCTAACGGAGTTGTTTTACCGCGGCAGCGCGGCTATGTAAAATAATCGTTGTGCGCATGCGCGAAATTTCCGGATGTAAACAATAACATGCAGTGGGTTCGTAGCCTGGCCAGTTTCAGTGGAGGAAAGCGGACCTGAGGAATAAGATGTACCATTTTATGGCACAGGCTTTTAGAAAGCTGAGCTGTAATGTACATGATGAACTGTCATCCTGCTGATTACAACTTCAGCTGAACCGTTTTTCCATTTGTGATAAATGGAAGCCAGCGCTCCCCGGAGCTTTTCTCTTTGCTCCGCTTTTATTCCCACGCCTCTAAACCCTTAAAATATGAATTCTCTTTGATTGTATCTTTTTCCAGGCCTCGCCCTCATTATGTGGAACGGGCTCTACACGGCAGAAAAGGTCATCATCCAGTGGACTCTGCTCAGTGAAGCCTGCTACTTTGCTGTCCAGTTTCTAGGTAATTAACAGATCTTAAGAGTTGCCATGTGGAGTTTCTGTAGCCGTGAGACGTGCTGTTCAGATGCGCTCTAATTTTACTTTGATAAACATCGGATGAGTTCAGATCTCAGTGGGAATGAGTTCCATCATTTATAGACACGTGGACAGTGCCCTCTTGTGGTACGTTTGGAGAATCGCAGCTTTGAATCAGATTCAACGTAAGGTTTCAACGTTTATTCACACCTCCGTTAACTTTTCCACATTTTTGTCACATTGTAGCTGAACTTTGACGTTTTTATTAGAATTTTATCTGATAAACTTGACAGTTATACACTATTTTCTGTTTGTTTAAGGTAGATTTTCACAAGCTTTTATAGATGGTTTAATTTGTATACTGCTCCCATTACTAATAATTCAATCTCAGAATATTTCCTTGTTAAAAAACAACTCTCAAGCAAAACAACTTCAGAATGTAAATTTGAAGGACAGTTCCTAGTGTAAATGTTACCAGAAGACGATAAAAAAAAATGTCAGGTATCAGATGGTAAAACCAAAATTAAGATGTTAAGAAAATGCTGGAAACATCGGAGAAACCGAACAATAAATCAAAGTTTTGTTTCCCTTTATCTTGGAATAACTTTGATTTCAGATGCACTCTTCTTTATAGAGTGGTTTAACTTTCACTGGGTTTGTTAGAGGTGTAGGGGGGCTGAGTGGCATGCACACAGGTATGATTGACAACACTAAGATCCTCCTCCTGCCTCTGATTGGTTTTTAGTTTGCACTGAGAGAAAGCAGAGGAGCTTTTTTATTTCATAGGTTATCTGTCTCATATTATACTGTGACTGTGACAGTTTCAACAAATATGTAAAAAATTATTTTTTATAAAAGTAGGGTGCACCAACTTAATTTTGGGGGATCGGCAGATACCTAAATATGTATCTAACTTGGCAAAGGTTTAAAAATCCTCCTCTGTCCTCTTCTGCTCTGCCATGAGAGGTTTGACTGACAGACCAGCTCATGTCTACAGGTTCGCAGTCAACAACAACCAAGTTTATTTGTTGAGCTGCTTTCAGCTTTGAGGCAGCTCAAAGTTTTTACATCATAAAAATGAACACAAACAACACAAAATTGTAAATCACACAGTGAATAATTGTCACGTGACATAACACATTAAATGTTGGTGTTTCATTCATAATGTTTCAAAAGCAACTCCAGATTTAAAGGAACTCAGTGTTTCGGCTGTTTTCTGGAAGTTTGCTCCAGATTTGTGGAGCATAGAAGCTGAATGCTGCTTCTCCACGTTTGGTTCTGGTTCTGGATGCAGAGCAGAACAAGAAGACCCACCTTTGCCAACTGAGCAACTTTCTTGCTACATTTATCAACATTTCAGATTAAAAAAATCTGAATCTGCAGGTCAGGCTTTTCAAAGATCGTTGATTGGCCAGAAAACTGCAGTCGGTGCATCGACCATATAAAAGTTACATTCTGCATTTTTAGTGTTTTCTGAAAATGAGAATTTATTCTCAGCCAACTTAAATAAAAACAAACAAGAGAACATATGTTCAGGAAGTGTTTTTAGTTTTGCTGACGTGGCTTTGTGTTTCCAGTGACGTGCGTCACCCTGATAGAGATCGGCATCCTGCCCAACGCCGCCATGCTGCTGCTCCTCAGTCGAGTCCTCTTCTTCGTGGTCACCGTCGCGTACTACTACCACCTGGGCCGCAAGCCCAAGAAGATCTGAGCCGACGGCGGCGCTTCGGCGAGGGGCGTTTCAGCACAAATCACAGCTGGGGGTCAGGGGGTCCAACTGCTTTGTAAGTAAAAGGCCTCACACCCCCTTTCTGTGGGACCTGGCCTACTACAAACCCCACCAAAGTGACATTTAACAGACGAGCAGAGCGTCACATCGCCACCGACACAACGGGAACCAGAAACCTCAGCGCGACACTGAGCGGCTGGGCTTCACACACATTCCTCCTCTGCGTAGTTTTGAGTGCTGGACGCTGCATCTGTGTGAAACTTTAAAGTGTACAGGACAGACGGCTACAAACCACCTGTCGGTGTTTCTCCACAGCTATATGATGTCCAGGTGAAGTGTTTAGTGTTTTTCCTTTCAGCTAACTACCGTTTCCTTTATCACGCTCAAGGGTTTGTGCTATTTGTTGTTTTTTGGACGTGAACTCGTATGTATATAACGCGAACTGCCTTCCTCCGAATTTCCTAGAAAAATCATTAGCTGTCTGCTTCAGATGAGATCAATGCTGGATTATTGACACAAAAAAAAACTGATGGGTTGAGCATCCAGAAACTCTCTGCTCATCCGTTCAATCAAGACTATTCATCATTTTACCGTTTAGTCTAAAAATTGGTGTCTTAGTTTTGAAACTTGTCAGGCTTTAAGCTGGGAGTTTTTAAAGCACAACTGACTGTCATGCTGTTATGTGAACCTGTGAGGTGAATCGTCCCAGAGAAACCATACAGTTGTCTCTGCTGCTTGTGCACTATTAGAAGGAACCTTAATCTGACTGACCGTCAAACCCTTCATGTGTAATTAGCAGGTCAAATCAAGCATGTCGTGTGCTTGATCAACACATAATAACCTGTTATAATCTCCTAATTATGTAGCATAGCCTGTTTTTAATGCCATGCACCATATCCATAGTCTTGCCTTAAAACAACTTTAAAGAACAGTCATCAGTTCTATGACTTGTAAATATGTAAATAAGTATTTAATATTAAGTGGCGCTCTTGTGAACCAAACAGGGAACTTGTTCAGTATTAGTCAATGATTATTAAAGGTTAATCCTTCTTAATGTGTCTTATTTTTGTACCTATTTAAATCACATTTTGTTCAGTCGTTTGCAACCCTGGTGAAGATCAGTAGGAAAGCTTTTAGATTAAAAACACATTTTCAACGGTGAGGAAAGGTTCATCATACACTAACACGATAAATAAAACAATAACTACAAATACATGTACAGGAATTAATAACACAATAAATACCCATCAAAAATGTAGAAAAAAAAAGTTCATAACATCAAGTTTAAAAAAATCCATAAAATAGAGGAGAACAATGTTTGTAAACAATAAAAACATCTTCCTATATATTTTAGTGAACACTGGAGCCCAAACTGTTAATATTACTAGGAATATGTGGAAAAATCTGACATCTTTTATTATATCCTGAGCAGCTTTTATATATTCCTCAGATATTTTGATGAATTATCTTTGATAAGTGACGTATCATCTATCGTTACCATTGATGGATAATTATAGATTATCTATCAGATGGAAGTTAAAACTCTGGCTGCTCTAAAACATTAATATTATTTCCAGTCAGAACGTCGGTCAGCAGGATACAGATTTTAAATCTTAAAATAATAATCTGTATCTAAAATAAATGGTTATAAAATGTGAGCTTTACAAAGACGGTTTTTCCTTATTTTTAAACTTCGCCTAATATCCACTCTACTCAGCATTTTCTGCCCATCCAGCCTCTTTGGTCACAGTTTTTTTTTATTTTTGTTGGGTTTTTTTTACTTTTTATTGGAGAAGCAGATGACTAATGGTTTTCTTTTCTGTTCTGATGTGACGCATGGCTAAAAGAAATGAGCACATTATATTTACACCCGAAGCAAACAGGAAGTCATAAACAAGCAGACACTGAAAAACTGAAATGAAAAAAAAAGCTCTATTTTTGTAGGAATTGCCACTTTAAGAAACAATTATTTGAAGCTAAAGCTTTTTACACGTCTCTACCAAGGATCCAAAACATGCAGAGGATGTTATACATTTCATCACCAAACTTATTTGTCACAACTTTAGTAGCCATCCTATCAGATATATTGATGCAATAACCAAATAATATTCTTAAAACAAATCAGCACATTAAAGTTTGCTTGCCTAAGCAGATATTTATATATATATTTATACATGTTTCTATCTGGAATGCTTTACTGAGAGCTAAAACTGCTCATTTGTCATTAAAAAATCAGACGTTTTCATCAGTTTGAAACTTGAAAATCGAAATGGATTCAGACTATAAGCGAGTTTCTTCAGTGGTGGTCCATCAGGTTTCCAGTGGCCACATTAAGTCCTGCGCCAGAAGGGAGAGGTTCTGCGGTCAGAGGGCCGGTTCTTTTTTTTGTTTGTTTTGTTTTTTTGGGTCGGCAGCTGCAGATTCAGCACTGAAGGGAAATGTGCGCCGTCCTCTCCCATGTTTCAGCTCAGATGGGGGAAACTGAAACACGGGTGAGGTCTCCTGCACCCCTATAAAGCCGTAATTATGCTTTTTTTATTTTTGCAGGGTTTAATTAGAAGCAGCTCTCCCGAGTAACATTGTGTTCCCCAACCTTTCGCTGCACCGCTTTGCGCTGACTGGCATAATTATGGAGTAACAAAAAGAAGTGTCGTTCCGTTTCCATCAGTGCTGCAGGCCTCAAACGATCAGCCTGGTGAAATGTTCAAAGGTCTGCAAGGCAGGTCTAAATTTGGAGAGAACAGCAATTTTGCCGAGGAGGCAGAGCAACTCTTTCATCATCCCTGCTGTCGTAAATTAGAAATATGAAACTGGAAACTAGTCTTCAAGTCTGAAAATAGTGCAAAAATGCTTCATTCCCTCACAATGTTACGGACGGCGTGTGTTGTTGACCTGTTTTAAATTGTAGCAAAGTGTTTTCATGTATATATGTGGGATATTGTACATGATAAATTAATTGTGATTGAATTTGATTATTAGTTTGAAATAAAAAGAACACTTGTTTATTATTGGAACATCTGAAAATGAAGTCATTTTGTTTGTTTTGTCAGACATATAAAGCAGCCAGGTGTCCAGACCTTTGGTCACTCGGATAAATAGTGTCAAGTGAAAAGTACACGAGGGTCAGGAACATAAAAACACTAAAATCAAGCAAATAAAGTATTTCTTTTTTTGGATTACACTGCAAAACCACAAAATCTTACCAAGTAGTTTTGGTCTAGTTTCTAGTGCAAATATCTTAGTCAAGTTTAGCAAACTTGACTAGTAGAAACTAGCCCAGAACTACTGAAGTGGAGATCCACAATTAAAAAAAAAAAGATTTTGCACATTTGCTGCATTAAATGGAAGGCATCTACTTTCCAAATTAAACACATTTACTAAGAACAGGATTTGGGTCACTTTCTTTCAAAAAACTTGCTAATATTTAGCCAAGATTACTAAATTAGATAAAAGCTGATTTGAGTGCGGTAATGTCTGCTTTTCAGTAAAACTGGCATAGTTCAACTAAAAGGCTTGTTATAAAAAGACATACTTTTTCAAAGTTAATATTTTCCAACGTTGCCAAACCCAGTGATGTCACTGATATGATGCCATATATGACATCACTGATGTCATCACCTCAAATTACCGACTTTGCAAAGGAAAGTAGTGACTGTTCGAGGCGCCATGATGGACGTCGGAAGTGAGGGATGGTAATATTGAACAGCGACTGAAATTGTTTCCTCAAGTTGTTTTTGCCAGTTTATTCATGCCTTCAACTTGTTAGCATCGAGCTAATTTGTCTGTGAACGTAAAACACCTGGTTGGGGCTCATAGACGGCGGGATTAAGAGTTGGAAACAGCTAGCTTAGAAACCGACCCGAACCGCCTCCCTCCTGACGTGTTGACCAAATTACTGACTTTACCTGAATTTATACCGCATGATTTATGTTACTGTGTCATAAACTGTGTTCCCCTTTACACCGGAGCAGCATAAAAAAACGTACAACAGACGAGATGCTGACCAGTTTTTGTCATACATGCTAGGCTACATGACCGGGGCACTGTTTCCATGGTTACTAATAGACGCGTACCTTCTCCATAATGCCATATTTAATATCTTTGTAATAATACTGCTTACAAAGTATAAGAACGTTAATCATCTTACCTTATAAAAATTGTTGGCTGCAAATTCGCGGTTAGGGCTGACAGTCATGATTTATGACTGCTGTCCATCGCCGCTGTAACTTTCCTCATTAAGTCATAAAATAAAATGACATGTTTGCTTTCTGTTCTTGTCTGTTCCTGCAGCTTAACCCTATGACCATTTTAAAAGTGAAATCAACTAAATAAAAGCGATATTAGAGAACAGATGTCTGTTCTTAGACTAGCTTTAAAGGAGCGGTTATATCAGTGTTTCCCAACCCTGGTCCTCAAGGCACTGACCTGCATGTTTTAGATGTTCCCCTGCTGCAGCACACATGATTTCAATTGTTGGCTGATTATCAGGGTTTTGCTGAATTGCAGTCATCTGAATGGGGTGTGTTGAAGCAGGGGAACATCTAAAACATGCAGGTCAGTGCCTTGAGGACCAGGGTTGGGAAACACTGGGTTATATTAACATCCATTATGGCGGAGTGGGCGGAGTTCTGGGGAGCGTGACGTCACGTGCAAAGGTCAGTATCTGGCTCAAACATCTTAAAGTACTTGAACCAGCTCATCAGCGGAAATGACACATTAACATGTCTCAACAGGCTGTTTTGTAATCCCACTTTTGGTTGTTATGTTCTGAAACATGTTCAAACTCGTCCACCCAAATGTAACCTTTTATAAAACCTGCCCCAACCGTCTGCTTTCCACTTCCACTCACAACACATCGCACAGGGGCTGAAAAACGGCATTATGTGGCTGAGGAGATCAGTGTGTGCAGTCTGGGTTGTTTACATCCTAAAAAAGCTCCTGTGGGTGTGTGTGTGTACATTCTCAAACTTTCCACCAAGTGAACTGGGTTCTGGTTCATTTTGTGGTATTTTCAGGTGTCAGCATGTTGGAGAAGCTCTGTTAAGTTTTGTTTGTAGACTTAAAAAAAAAAATATATATATACATTTCTTATTGTGTGTTGCATTTTTGTCCAATTATTCCTTGTGGTTTCAGATGCAATGAAGCTGAAAGGATATTTGCTTATTCCTTTTTACTTTTGGACAGTGGTTATAGTGTGCAACCATGGCAACAATATATTGTTTTTTACAATTGGGAGCAGCTGATTAGTATCTTAATAATTCAGTGAATATCTGAACAAGAGGAGTTGAAAAGGAGGAATCTCTTAAATCGATCATAATCTGCAGCAACAGCCTTCAGTCAGAAGCATCTTTGGATTTGTTGCGAGACTGACTGCTCCTGCAGACATTTCCTGCTTTATCAACCACATCTTTGAAAATACTTGGATGATATACATAAACATTTTGTTTTTTACATTACTAAGAATCATATCTGTGTCCAAAAGTCATAGGGAAACAAATGAGTTGGTGTTTGAATTTATATATTTTAAAGACAAATATTTTTTTTCTGTTAAATCCTCAACATGTAAGCAATAAACAAATATTTACATTTGAAATTAATTTCAAAATAGCTCATGCTTGAAAACAGAACACATCAGATGCTTTTATTCAATATTTTTCAGAATAGATGCTGGATACTGTTTTTTTTATTATTTAACTACAAGACAATGACATAAAAAACAATATTTCAATACATTTC
The DNA here is from genome assembly GCF_000485575.1 of Poecilia formosa. Taxonomy (NCBI): domain Eukaryota; kingdom Metazoa; phylum Chordata; class Actinopteri; order Cyprinodontiformes; family Poeciliidae; genus Poecilia; species Poecilia formosa. Next base: position 392,426 of record NW_006800185.1, on the reverse strand, counting down.
TGTATTTATGTTCCGTATTAAAGTAGAAGACTCTCTCTGATGACGTATGTGACACGTAGGGGTCGATGGGAATGTATTATGTCTGGCGCCGCATGGTGGGGGTGTGAACACGTCCGTTCACACTCACACACACTCACACACACTCATCCCACAGAAAAAGAGGCAGAGACAAACACCCAGTTTTCTTTCTCACGGACTTTTTGCGTCCCACATTCAGCAGGAGCGCGGATCCACGGAGGACGTCTGCAGACCGACTCACAGTAAGTCCCGTTTGTCCAGCTACCGCCAAGCTACAAAACTTTGACACTTTGAAAATGAGTCCGGATCAGTCCGAAGCGACCCGAACTCGCTGAGTGTTGTCCTTAAAAGAAAACAGAATTTAGCTAAATCGACCTATAAATGAAATGAATAAAACTTGAACCATCGTTAAGACTTTCCGAGTAGACTTTATCTTTGTGTGGTTTGAAAATATCCCGTTTTTCCGAGAGATCCGTCTCACTGGAACAGTTGCATCTGTTTCAAAGTAGTGCAAAATCTGCATTTCATTACACATTTATTATTAAATCTATCCTACACAATGTTTGATGTTTAGAATTTGTGAAGTTTATGATGTTATTACGGGATAAACAGGATTCTTCGGTTGAGTTTCATTGCTTGAATACTGAAAATAAGCAGCAGTCAGTTGTCAGATGACTGCGTGAGTTTGGGACTTTTTGCTCAAGTTGGTTGCTAAATGTTGTGGGCAGTGGCGTAACTCTGAAATCTGGGGACTGTGGGTATCCTGTCCTGGTGCCCGTTAGGAAGTTTTTCTTTTTTTCCAAGTTTGGCCACACGCAGCACGTAGACACTAGTTAAAATAAACAACCAAAGTTTATGGTGTTTTTAGCAAAATAGGAAAATATAATAATATTATATATATATAGTAAAATAATAATATAATCAGGTTACTTTTACTAAAATAAAATAAAAATTACACATTCCAACTGCAGCTGACAAAAATAAAGTTAAACAGACTCTAAACTCTAAATAAGGACGCAAAATAAGCTAGTATTGGCTAATATTGGTACCATTAGCTCAATTGTGCATTTGATAAAAGAAATACAGCTGGATCACCGTTATAGTTCTACAAAGCGTAACATATTCATTTAATTATATTAGTTAAAATAATACTTGCTATAAAATTTTATCTGTTTTAACAATATAATGAATAATTGTCAATATAGTTTGAAGATTTTAATCCAATAGAAAGTCATGTATTGGACTCACTGGTCAGTAGTGCGCCCTCTGGTGGACACATCACGGACAAGAGAAGACTTTTTAAAATAATCTCATATTTTATGAAATTAACTAGTTATTATATTGTACAAGATTATATCCCAATGTTTTCCAGGAAAACACATGGGATATTTAGCACATGTGCAAATGAGCTAACAGCTTGTGGAGTAACAGGGCTAGCAGCTAGCTTAAAATAGCAACGTCTTCATTGGAGTGGAGTTGGTTTAGTTTTCACCAGATATTTAAAAAAAAACATTTTCTTTATTGTATGCAAAGAAAAAGAGTTGTAGCATTTTTCAGGTAGCCAGGGAATACTGTTTTTTTTATGCTCTTCATAATAAGGTTAGCATTTTAAAACCATAATCTGTGAAAACTTGTATAGTCTACTGGTAAGTATCCTGTTTATACCTACTCATTTAAAAGAAATATAAAAATATATAATTTATTTCAATTGAATTTCATGAAAAACACCACAGTAAACATCGTTACATGTTCAAAACAAAGCAGCTGTTGAAAGCAGGTTTTCCAGCCACATGCTAATTTGCTAACCTGGTCTTCGGTTGGACGTTTTTGAAAAGCCAGCAAAATTAAAAAGAAAGTTTCCTGTCAAAACACACACACACACACACACACACACACACACACACATTGCAACTATTAACAAGAAATATTAAATGCATATTGGAGAAAACCAATTCTCCACAACAAAGTAGGTTGGTTCACATCAGTATTTCCCTAAAAATGGACAAATACAGTCACTCATAAGAATATGTGTAAATTCTGGTGGTGAAGGAATAAACTATGGTTTTCTGGACCCCCAGTGCACCAGTGAAACGTTCCCAGTGCTATACCTCCATTAAACCAGTTTGAACCATTTAAATATGGATGCTTGCTTTAATGTTGGCACCAGATTCTGATCCAACCGTTTGAATATTTCAGCTGAAATTAATTGTTTTCAGGTTTGATGAGTGAATTCGCTTCAGTTTTTTCTGTTTATCTGACAGAAGTGGCACCTGCTAACCTTAAAGGGATTTTTTTTTTTTTTTTTTTTTTTTTAATGACTCGGTTACATCAATGTAGCGTTTCGTCCGTTCAGCTGCTGCTCGTTGCATAATTAGGTTTCTATGTTACAGATCATTATCTGTATTCATATTAGTTTCTGAAATACTCCAACCAGCACGTCTTGTGTAATACTAACAGTTGGTTACATTTACTCAATTACTTTTACTTTAGTCATTTTATTGTGAAGTATTTCTTACTTTAGTAAAATTTCTGGATTTTCTACCCACTGAATGAAAATCAAATGTATTTTAACCAAAAATTCACCAGACACAGACACACACCTGCAGTTTTTGTTAAAGTTTCATAAGTTGTTTTTTTTTGTTGAAGGAAACTGATTTGGAAACTTTTTCTTTTTTATGATTTTGTTATTCTGTTTGTTACTCTTATTTTCATCCTTAAAATACCTAAATTTCCACTTAACTTTATATTTTTGTCTGTCTGATTGTGTAATTTTTAAATATTAAATTATTGACAATTTGATCAGTTACTCAGTAATTGAGTGGACTTCTTACCAAATACTTTTTAAAATCTTACCTGAGTAATTTCTTGGACGGTTGCTCTTCATTTTACTTGAGTAAAAATATTTTGAAGTTGTAATACTGCAGGTTTAATACCACGACACTAAAAACACAAACAAAACTTTAACCACCTAAATTTATTACCCCATTTTCAAGAAATTATCTCAGAGATTTTAGCTTTTCTGTGTTTATTAACCTCCATAATAAAATAAATAAGTTGATATACAATAATTTGTTTACTGGTTTAAAACTGTATAAAATGGAAGGAAGAAGCAAATAAATGAAAAAGACAAATTGACTCAATTTAATTCTAAATACAAAATATCACTTTGATTAATTTAGTACATATGTGGAAATTTGCTGAATAAATAAAAAGCACATCTGTGATGTATTAAGCCACAGGTGTCAAACTCGAGGCGTGTGGGCCAAATCCGGCCCGCCATATCTGTTTATGTTCCGTCTAGATTGTAGACTAAACACTATGTCTGCTTAAATATTATGTTTTCAATCAAATCAATGCAGTTTTTATATGTTTATTGCCAAATTGTAACAATTAATTCCTCCAGTTTCTTCAGAATTATCATGGAAATTTACACAAAATCAACAAATTGCACTAATAATTGGGAGTTTATTGCAGATTTTCTCAAATATTGTCAAAAACTTTCTTACTTCTACTAAACAGCTGCCTCAGCTTTAAGTGTTGTCAGATTAAAGTCCATGATCTACACAGCGAGTAAAAAAAAGTCACATTTACTGTCATAAATAACCATAAATATCGTAAATATTTCCAAATTAGTACCACAAACACTTTGATTTTTTATTGGAAAAATCACAAAAAGAATCACGAAACCCTGGAGGGACTGAAAGGATGTTCAATAACATTATTTGATTTTAGAAAATTACTGATATTTTAACAGTTTGGTGAACAGATTTTATCAATACATTCTGGCGCCGCCGGCCCTTTAAGAGCACAGATGATCTTGATTTGGCCCAAAACGAAAATGAGTTTGTCACCGCTGAATTAAACAAAAAATAGTTCATAAGATTTAGAATTGAGTGCTGAAATTGCAAAATTTGCAATGATTTTCAAGCTCTACTTTTAAGTGCCAGACATACAGTAACATTACATGAAGCCGCTGCTGTTCGATCTGTAATCTCAGCCATTTAAACCATTAATAATGTAACATTTCTAACTCCATCACATTATAAAATATCTTTCTTTGGTTTTGTTGCTGTCAGACGTTCAGTCAGCTGCTCCCTGACCTCCGCAGGGTCGTTTTCTGAATCGTGTCGTCTCGTCGCTGCTGCAGTTCAAAAGGCTTTTTCAAATAAACAATCGACATGTTTCAGAGAAGGGAGGCGTCTCATAAACACAGATTAGAAAGCCGTGTTTTAATTTGGGCTTTGGTTGATCCTTCCCACATTTAACAGCGCTGCCAGCTAATGACAGGCCGGCGCTCCAAACTGGGACGACACAGTCAGCAAAAGTCTGAATTGTTCAGCTCTTACAGGATATTTAAAATGGTTTCAATGTGTTTTGTTAGATTGGAGAACATGAATGGTATCTTTTTGTTTTTAAACTGAAAGAGCGAAAGCAGCACTCCTTATATGTAGCTTCCTGTTACCTCACTGCTCTTATGAGCAATAATCTGCTGTAGGTTCTAGTTGTTGGCACAGATGCTTAATAATCTCCACAGAAAGAGGGAAGCCACCTGAAGGGGTTTCACACGTTTCTGTCACAGCGTCGTCATAGCGATGCTAAACAGGAAAGCCCCTCCTCATCCCCCAAAACTTATCCCGAAACTTTCAGAGACGTGAAGATGCGTAATCGCAGCATCACACTGTAAAACATTTGGTTAAACTTGAAAATGAAAGTCCACCTGCTGCCTTGAAAATGCAATTTAAGTCGCAGGAAAATAGTTTTGGTTTCAACTCAGAAATTAAAGTTCATGAAGTTGATTTGACAACAAGAGACAAGTTGTCTAAACTTTGTTTTTTAGCTTCATTCATCTTTAATTGTGAGTTTTAACTTAATGCTGCAATTTAAACCAAATAATTATTTAACAAAACTATCCTCACCTGGTTAAAGAGCCACATTTCTCTACTATTTTACTCACAATATCAAGTTAAAATAAATACTGATTTTACTTTAGAATAAGTTAAATTCTTGTTTGAACTAAATTTCTGATCTGATGATGAATTTTATTAAACATCCCAATGAATTCAGCTCAGAAACATTTAGTGAGATCAGGACATTATCCTCAAGCTTTGCTGACTGAGAATTGCATTAAAATGAACATTTGCCTTAATAAAACACCAGAGTCAGATCAACGTAACGCACTTCCATCTCAGGAGACAGAAACATGCCGCTAAGCATTCTGGGAAATAGCTCCCACTCCTGTCTTTCTCTTCTTTCAGTTTTTTAAGTGCAAACCTAAAAACTCAGTTTATTCAACTCTTGGAGGTTTGACTAAATTAATAAAAAGTTAACACGACTTCACAAACTCACATTTAGGTTCAAAATCTAAAACTCGATACATTTATTTGACTTAAAGAGTAAAAGATTGTAGACACAGCACAAATGTTTTACAGTGCACATTAAGCTAAATGTACAACAAAAACTGCGGCTCCTTTGTGTAGGAGATTAAACAGCGTCATTGCAGATGTTTAGACTCTGGAGGAGCTTTAAAGAATAATGCCAGCATGAAGCAGTGGAGAGACGTTGCATCTGTTTTAGCATTTAGCTTCTTTCCCTGCAGGACATCGCAGACTTTTCCTCTGATAGGCTCAGAACCAGCTATCTTCCTGTTTCAGCTAAGCTACATGTGTCAAACTCGAGGCCCGGGGACCAAATCTGGTCCCCCGTAGGTTTTTATGTGGCCCACTAAACTCGAAATTACATCAGTTAGTTCCTCCAGTTCTTCACAAATTCACACATCAGCAGATTGCCACATTTTTTCTGATTTTACAGAAATTTTTTCTCAAAATTGGCCCTAAATCTTTGGGTTTAAGTGACTGCTGCCTCAGCCGTACTTCATGTCAAGTTATAGTCTGTAATCGATACGATTAACAAAAGGTCACATTTAACATCATAGATTAGCACAAAATGTGTAAAAACTCATTCCAACCATTTCTAAATTAGCACCACAAAATCAGTTATTTTTATTGCAAAAAAATAAAAAATCCTGGATGGAAAAGATGTTCGATATCATTTTACTCTAAGAAACACTTATTGAATGCTAAAACAAACAGCTATTTATTGATATTTTATCAGTTTAATGGGTTTTATCGGTACATTCCCTTTAAGAACATTCAGATTTTTGATTTGGTCCAATATGAAAATGAGTTTGACACCGCTGAGCTAAGCAGTTGTTCTGTTGTTATTCCCCAAACTGTTTCTGGGCAGTAACTTTTTAAAGTGAACTGCAGCACAGATCTTATGTTGCAGAGGGAAAATCATGTCAGTAAGGTCAGAGAGCCTGGAAAGTTCTGGTAACTGGTCCAGATTCTTTTCACTCTGAATAACTTCGGTGCTCCACGCAGCGTATAAAGATAGACTTCCCCACAGCCTTTTAATTTCAGCTGCCTTGTACAGTATTTGTTATGCAAGTTATAATAAGACTGGTGTTTTTAGTTCTGCTTTCAGTTTCTAGTCAGATGGCTTTTCCTTCATGGAGGCTCGTTTTGAGAGTCATTTTTAAAAAAATCACTGCATTAACGAGACTCAAATTAGATTTTCATAATGAATTTCTAATTGTTGTAGAATAATGCCATAAAATGCATTAGAAATGACATTTTTATGTTAATTAAAATTAAGATTTCATAAACCTCTAACTCTTAAACTTTCTTTATTGATTATCTAGTTCTGGTTTTCATCAATCAAAGAGTCAACAGGTGCTCAAATGCTGTTGAATTGTAAATGAAGAAGAAAAACAGAAGCTGTGACGTTGAGTTAAAATGCAGAAGAAGAGTTACTGCCCTCTAAATACACAGTGCAAGCTCAGTTTTCTGACCAGAGTGTGCAGATGGGTAGAAATGCTAGAAATACTGCAGCGTTGATGGGCGAATAAATGGAAAATACCCACATTTAGAGTCAAAAAATATGCTGCTATGGTTCTTTGATATACGATTTTTGGCAGGAATGTATTGCCATACAGAGAACGACACATGAATGCTTGTTCATTTCTGCCAGCTTAACAGGGCAACTCAAAAACTACCTCATTTCTTTCTTTAAAATAACTGGGTGTAGGTGAAGCTACAAAATAGATGGTAGCTTTAGCATTATTAGCAGCTAATATGTAGCCTAACAAGATTCTCACATCTATATCTTGTATGTCGAAAAATGTTGCCACACAAACACTTCTTCATTGGTTTTTGTAATCCAGGGGTTTTTCTTTGTGAGCCCAATCACAAGAAGATTGGTCAACATAGTCAACATAACGAGACAACTCAAGAACTAATTCCTTCCTCCCTTCAAAATAAGAGTTTCAAACAAGGACACGAAATGTCGTGTTCTACCGCTCACCTGCAGCGTTGATGGGAGAATAAACAGAAATTCCCACAGTGAGAGCCATGTGCTCTCAGTCAAAAATATGCTGCTATGATGGCCTTATACAAGGTTTGTGGCAGGAATGTAACACCATACGGAGAACCCGACATGAAAATCTTTGTTCATTTCTGTCAGCTTAACAGGGCAACTCAAAAACCATTTCCTTTCTTATTTCAAAATAAGAGTCTCATCCATACAATAGGATATGAAATAGATGCTAGCTTTAGCGTTGTTAGCAGCTAGCATGTAGCCTCACAGGATTCTGCCTCATTGTTTGTATTTTTTTTTACAGCTGAGGGATTTTAGTCGGCCTGATCAGAAGCAGATTGGCAAACAATGTCAAGTAATAATGCAAGAATTCCCTTCAAAATAAGATCCAAAATGCTAACTTTAGCAGCTAAAGATGAGCCAGTTGCATCATTTTCAGAGAGCCTTAAATCATAAACAATTTAAGTGGCAGAAGGCTCTTCAAAACGTTTCTATCCAAACTTTAGTCGCCATCGTGACAGTCTTTATTTGTCGCCAGAGCAGGATCTGAAGCTCAGAATATTCACATTCATATCCGGGATTCATAACAACAGCAGAGACTTGAAGACAAAGCCGCATGCTGAATGAGTCGGCGCTTTATGGGGCTTTATTACGGAGAGATCTCGTTACTCCCTCGCTAGTTCGTTTCAGCCAATATCAGAGGAAACTGCAAAACAGCTGCAGGGAGCGAATATGCAAGTCGAAGCAAAACTTTGCTCTTTTTTCAGATGTGGGAAACGGTTTTACTTTTAAACTCACTTTACTGTTTGGCTTCTTCTTGTCACTTGGGATGAAAATGGAAACTAAAAAAAAGTTTGTTGAACTAATTCCAGAGTGTCGCCACTTTAAGCCTTACTTGCAACCATTTTGGTGATCATCTAATTTCCTGGAAGAGGAAAATGCAACAGAGATGTTGCTTAGAGCTGAAGTGACGTGAGCAGAGCTCGGTCAGCAGACGGTATCATAACTGAGCCTTTTTTAATCCGCATTGCTGCTAAACATCGAGACAACAATCTCCTTTGAGGATTAGCTGCTTTGCTGCTGAGTGCTTTGGGGTTTGGACTCGTTTCAGTTTTGTAAACAGGAAGCTCTCTTCGTATTTTCTGGCCAATAGGTCAATAAAGTGACCTACTGGAGAGTTTGAGAGACATTAATGCAGCTGTGCTGGAAAATATGTGAACATGGAGTCACACGTTGCTTTTATTTTACATTTTATCAAATTAGGGTCAAAATTACAGTAAATTTTATAGGAGATGAAATTAGCTAATATTTTTTAAAGGGCAATTTTGTTTTAATATATATACTTTTTGGTTGTGATGTTTTACTTTGGATATTTAAAAACATCGTCTTGTTGGTAAACGTTCATTCACAGAAAACAGAATGAATGCTGTACGTATAATGATACGGGTGTTCATTTATTTTTACAAATATAAACGTTAGGCTCACTTTTGTGCTCCTCTGTTCCAGACAGAATTTTTTCAGAAAGATTTTCTCCCATAATTTCACTGCATTAAGACCCGTTTTCTGTCCCTGCTGAGGAAACATCATCCCCACAGCATGATGCTGCCACCACTGTGCTTGCCATTTGGAGGTTGTGTATCCAGACTGATGCATTTCCAAACACACTTGGTGGAAAATGTGTCACTTTGGTCTTTTTTTAACACGTTTTCCGTGTCCTGGGATGATGAGTCGACAGAGATGCTCAACGCTGAGGATGTTTTATGGTGAAGCGACTCTTTAAATCTCAGCATGACTTCGTCTTTCAACTGCTCTCTTCTGGTCCTTAATGGTGCTGTTTGTTTACTGACGTTCTCTAACAAACCTTTATAGGACAGCTGGATTTATGCAGATTAAATGGATTCTCTTTCTAATTTTGTGTCTCTGAAGGCAGGAATAATTGGATGTTTTTTTGTAAACTAACAAAATGATAAAAAGTTGAAGGGGTGTGAATATGTGATGATACGAAGCTGCAAAATGGCTGTGCCGACATCTGAAAAAATAAAATAAAAACCTGACGCTAGGCATTTTTGTTTTCTTGTGAAAATTAATTCTTCGGAGCGCTGCATCTGAAGTGCGCAGAGGAGCGTTATCGCAGATCCTTCCTCCCATTAGTTCTACGACTTTGTAATCATCACTGCTCACAAAAGCTCAGTGTTTTCACAGCTGCACAGTTTCAAATAACAGCCATGTTGTTTTCACTTCTTGTAAATACGTTTCAGCAATGAGGTGTTTCAAAGTTCTTTACGTAATGAAAATGCAAAGTCATAGAAAACACAGTCAATAACATTACATATAAAATTATTGACTAATGTTTTATTGATTATGATTCAAAAGCAACCGCAACCAGCTGGGTTTTTAGTCTGGATTTAAAGGAACTCAGTGTTTCGGCTGTTTTACAGTTTTCCGGAAGTTTGTTGCAGATTTGTGGTGCATAGAAGCTGAATGCTGCTTCTCCTCTGGTTCTGGGGATGCAGAGCAGAACCAGAACCAGAGGAGTCTGGATGGTTGCTATGACAACAGCAGCAGATCTTTAATGTATTGTGGTGCTAAACCGTTCAGTGATTTATAAACTAACTACAGGATTTTAAAGTCTGTTCTCTGAGCTGCAGGGAGCCAGTGGAAGGACTGTAGAACCGGGTGATGTGCTCTAACTTCCTGGTTTTAGTCAGAACTCCAGCAGCAGCGTCTGGATCCGGCTGGTTTTTAGGCAGACCTGTGAAGACGCTGTTGCAGTGATCAATGCAACTAAAGATAAATGCATGGATGAGTTTCTCCAGATTGTGCTGAGACATAAGTCCTCTGATCCTGGAGATGTTCTTCAGGTGATAGAAGGCCGACTTTCTAACCGTCTTTATGTGGCTCTGAAGGTTCAGGTTCAGCCTGACCTCCTGTAGTAACTGAAGCTGTGGGTCGACTCTACATCGTTCCCCTTTTGGTCCAAATATAATAGCTTCAGTTTCGCTTGTGTTTGGCTGGAGAAAGTTTTGACACATTGATCTGTTCTCAGCATCTGTCCAGTGATTGGGTGAATTCTGAGTCACCTGGTGACATCGTAATGTAGGTCACTTATTCTCATTTTTATAATTTTTTTACGCTTATTTTTGTTTTGCTGCTGTTACACCTGAGTTTCGCCACTGTGGAGCATCTGTCTGTGGTTTAATCGATGACTATCTCTAACAGTATCAAAAACACCATGTGACTCTGACCAAACAGGATGGATTTACGTGTCGAAGAAGGATGTTTGTTTTCACTTCCTGCTTTTTTACAGATGTGAGGTTTTGATCCGACAGTGGTGTCAAGTTTGTCAAATGGCATCCATTTATTCTCATATTAACCTCCAGGAAGCTTCTGTTGAATCCTTTTAACAAAATATTTTGAATTTTTGTTGATATCGATGCATTTATTGAGTTTGAAATGGTGTACTCTGCTCTTTAAAAGGACTTAATGACACAGAGTCCAAACTAGAGATTTTGAGTAGAAGTGGAGGGGGAGACGGAAGCAGCTTGTAATCTGATCCGCAGGGAGGGAGTCGTCTTTTTGGGATATTTTCAGACTCCTCAAATAACCACAATGGCCGGGTGTATTTTTGCTCCTTCCAGTGCAGAATAACATCTTGTAGCGGGTACATTTTCTTTGGGTTTAGTGAAGTTCAGGCTGAATGTTGCTGGCTTGATGGGTTTTATTGAAGTATACTCTGTGCTGAGTTGGTTTTCTTTTCAGATATGATAGAAATACCAAAGTTTAAGTCAGATCAGATTTACATCTGGTTTCTGTTTATATGTTTCCGATGACACCAGATAGTCATTGAAAGCGGCTCCGTTTAAAAATAGCCCATAAAACAATGTTTGCAACCGGGACTGTTGTTGCTAGAAAACACAGCGGTGAATCTGTTTCCCCACCTTCATGCAGACTGAAACCAAATGCTCTGCCAGACCAACACTTCAGAGAAACTTTGCTTCCTTTTTGTATGAAATTTGCTGCTCAAATGGCCACTTTTCACCTTCTGAGGTTAAAAGTGGTTTGCTGATATAAATGAGAGGAGGGTTAGCGGTTTAAGAAGCTGTTGTGAATGAATTCAGTCTTAAAGAGTCTCAGAATTTTAGTTGACTATTTTCCAGGCCAAGATATGGGAAAAAATACAACGGAGCATGGAAATCTGTTTTATTTTCCAGGTTTATAACAAATCACGGTTTGGTTTTCAACATCTTATCCTTCAACATTTTGAAGTTTTGACTTAGTGACTGAATGGACACATTATTCACTAATTATTTTTACTTTCGATAACTTAAAAATCAGGTTGAGTTCAACCTGTGGTCTTTAAAGTGAGTGTGGTAAAACTTCAGGAAGTTTTGTTATTTTATTAATTTTTTATATATTTTATTAGATTTTTTTTTCCAATAATTAAAAAAGACAATAAAATTACCACATTTTATTTTAACAATCCTTTTCTTCTTTTTTTAATGGAATATTTTAAACCTTAAATCCACCAGTTAGAGTTTGAAACGCAGCCGGAGTCCAAGCTCCAAGATGTACCACATATTAAGACGTTTTATGATTTCTAAAACCTACAAATCGGACCGCTGTTTAACCGGAATAATGGTGAATATTTTCTTATTAAATGGAAATCTAGAAATTTTAGCCCAGGAAAGTATGAAATTTTGAAAACCCATGAATGATTGTAATGTTTAATCTGTGTTTAATGAGAAATCCAGCTGTGCAGATTTTCCCTACAATCTGCTCAGACGTTTTCCAACTGAGATGAGACTAAATGGACGTTTTTATGTTTCAGGCTCACAACTCTCTGCAAAGTAGCTCGGCCCAATCACAGCCATGTCGAAAGGATGCATCACAGTCACCAAGTACTTCTTATTCCTCTTCAACCTCCTCTTTTTTGTAAGTAATGCCATTTTTTCTTTATCAGTTCATTAGTTCTCACTTCCTCACCAGCAGCTGTGTTTAATTAAAAAAGCAGAGCAACATTTTTCTCCACTGTTTTTGCAATCAGAAGTCAGAATTTCCCAGTTGGAAAACTAAGATGGAATCAGTGCAACATCTGCACAAATAAAACTCTGGAAAAAACTGTGCACTGCAAAACCACCAAATCTTACCAAGTGTTTTTGGTGTTAAAAATGATTGGTGTTAAAATAACCATCATTGTTGAAATAACACTTAAAGAATTAACACCAATTCTGAAAATTACCAAATAGAAAGTTAAATAGTGTTATTTGATTATTTGGAACTGAAAATAGCTAACTTTGAGTCTTCTTCTTCTTCCCTTTATGTGTTGTTGCCAATGTGACCAAGTAGCACTTTGGTATTTTGGGTTCACTGATCAGAAAAAAGATTGGATTGTTGAGTTTCAGGATCAGCTAAGAGGAAAACCTTCAGGTTAAAATCACCAGCTAGCTTCTCTGTGTTAGCTGGGAAGTTAGCTAACAGCGCCACTAGCTAACTTCAGTACTGGACAGTAAAACCATTACTGCTGCCTCACAGCTAACCTGGAAAACCATGTAATCTTTAGAGATGTTTGCTGCCTTCAGCTTTTTATTTGAATAGTTATCTCTATTCAAATACTAGATACTGTGTAAGGAAATGAGGAAAGAGACTTTACAGAGTAACTGTAAGGTCTGAGTAACAGCAGATGGTTCCAGTTTGCTTCCTCCTCTCTTCCATTAAAGTCCAGTTCTGGCTTCCAACACTGACTCTGCGAGGCTGTCCAGACCTTTCCAATGAGTCTGCATCTATAAACCTGACACAGGCCTTTTGAAGTCAACTGGGGTCTAATAGGAAGCGTGTGTGTCTGTGTCAAGTGTTTGTCCATGTGGACAAATTATGCACGGCGAGGCCAGGGGAGCCAGGAAGTGGTGGGCTAATGATGGCTGCCGGTGCTCTGCAGCCTCTTTAAGAGATCAGCTCCTAAGCAGGGCACTAATTACTGCTGTGGGGCTGCAGAGGGGGCAGCAATACAAGCAGGAAGCTGGAGAATCAACAGAGCCTCTTGTTGAGGAGTGTGGTCCCCAAGACAGAAACCTGCAACCCCCAAACAGAGGCTCACCGTCAGAGCTTCACAAACTCAGTCAGTAAAAATTTGAGGGAGTGAAATAATCATAAACCAACATTACTGAATTTGTTGCCGAATGCTGGGTGTTAATCGTGAGAAAATGTGGAAGAGGCATTTTCTTCATTGCTGCTACGACAGAAAGACAGAAACTAAGATTTAATGACTTCCAGATGTGAAAATAACAAAGTGAAAGGAAACTCTCCCATGTTTTCAGGCATACCAACTGTTTTGTTCTCATATGACACAAAAATGCACCGAGCCACTTTTATCACTTCCGATGCCGATATCTGAGGTTTACCGATACAGAAGAACAGCGCTGAACTGGCTTAAAACGTTTCTATTTCTTAAAAGACATAAATGTACAGAATCATAAATTCATTCGATAACTCTGCACTAATACAGCACACTTAAAAACACCAATAACTTCACAAGCAGGGTCAGACATGTGAAAACAACTTTAATTTGTTCAACAGCCAATGTAAAATAAATGATAAAAAAACAGAAACTGACTAAAACAATATGTTGGTCAAATATGTAAAAATAAACTCCAATAAATCTTCTTTCAAATGGTTCAGAGTGCAATTAGCGATTCTAAATATATTGTAAAATAAATTATAAAGCATAGAATTAGACAAAACACTGCAAAAAACATAAACTATTAGTTTCTAGTTGGTTTAGTTTCTTGTTTAAATATCTTAGCACATTTGGAATAAGACAAAGTAACTTAAAAGTAATCAATATGTTAGCAAAATATTTGGAGCTTTTCTAAATATCATGATCTTGTATTGCTATCAGTTAGCCTTGCTAGCATCACCAAAACAGCATTCTCCATGTGTAATGCTAGCTGTGCTGATTGCTAATATAACTTTCTATTATGCAAATAAGATCAAAATTATTCAGATATTGTAGATTTTTGCCTTAACTTTGAGATTTGCAAATGACAAAACTCAGAAGAATAACATAGAAAAGCTAGATTACCTCACTATCAACGGGCACTTTGCCGTTACCTAGCAACCCTAGCCAAGCTCCGGACGTCGCCGAGCAACCAAGTAATAATTCCACGAGCAGATTATATCACTTATAACAATACTTGGTTAAGATTTTGTGTTTTTGCAGTGTATAAAGTGAAATAATCTGCCAATGGAACTAGCCATTTTTCATCAATATTATTGTTTTATTACTTAAAACAAGTCTCTACATCTTGCTTAAAAGGTACTTTTAAGTTAGTTTTATAAGATACTTGGTAAGATTTTGTGTTTTTGCAGTGAATAGATATGTCTTTTTATGGATCTGACATATTGTCACCAATACCTGATCTATTATTTTTATCAATATTAATAGAGATATTAATATTGGATTGGTGAATCTCTAATATTTCCAGTTTCTTCTTTCGCAGATCTTCGGAGCGTTGATCATGGGCTTTGGACTGTGGATACTCTTCGATAAGGAAAGCTTCATAGCCGTGCTACGTAAGTGCCGACACACTTAGACGCTCCTGCAGATATTTTAATATCCAGTTTCTTTCTTAACCAGAGGGGTTTTAAAATGTTAAACACTGAAACAGAAACTGGAAAATGTGGGAAACCCCAAAGGTCTGTGTTCAGAGTCTGCGTTTTATGGAGTTCCCATGGGAATCGTTTCCATGGAAACTCAACGTTGTTTTAAAAAAAATGACTCACAGATAAAACGAATAAAGGCTGCAGACGCACGAACATTCACATCTGTGCGCCGCAAGTTTCCCAGTGGGTGAGGCGTCTCTGAAGGTTTCACCTCAGGTTGGAAAATCTGACTTTTACTTCCTCGTTTCCTCCACTGAGTTCTTCAGTCTGCCCACTCAGCAGGGGGGCTCAGATGGAAATTCCCTCTGCAACACATCATAACACTTTTACTGTTTGTGTCAGTATCTTCAGATAACCATGTGCAACTCTACATTGTCCCCGTTTTTAAATGCGCAGAGCTTTTTTCAGGCAGGCAGCGTAATTAAACCCAGCTCCAGAGTCTGTGACAGAGAAATGGAAAATGCTTGTTTCCAAAAGCTGTCCGTGTTTTCAACACACATGGAGCGAATCCAGCAGCAGAGGAGCTTTCGCTCTCTTCCCCCTGAAGAGTTTAGTAATTTATTGCTGGGCTGTTTGGTGAGTGTGAGTTTATATAGCGCTGCTTAGTTTGGGACTTTAACCCTTTATTAGCCCTTAGTTAGCCCTTTTTTAACCTTATTAACCTTTTGTTAGCCTTTTATTAACCCTTAGTTAACCCTTTATTAACCCTTAGTTAGCCCTTTATTAACCCTTAGTTAGCCCTTTATTAACCCTTAGTTAGCCCTTTATTAACCCTTAGTTAGCCCTTTATTAACCCTTAGTTGGCCCTTTATTAACCATGTGTTTACCCTTTGTTAAACATCCATTAACACTTTGTTAATGCTTTGCTAACACTTTATTAACCCTTTATTAACCCAGCTGAGATGGGAATCAACCAGAAACCAAATGAGGAAAGTTAATCACTTTAATAGGATGACAAGATTTACTTCTATCATCCATCCATCCATCCATACATCCATACATTCATTCATTCATTTATTTTTTCTTTGCTTTGTAATTGCTGGTTTCTTTCCATCCTTCCCTCCCATTTTTCTCTTTCTTATTTTCGTTTCCTTCTTTCTTTTTCCTTTCCTTCCATCCCTCATTTTTCTTTCTGTTCATCCATCTGCTTTTTTTCTTTCTTTTTTGTTTCCTACTTTCTTTCCATCCATCTTTCTGTCATTGTTCCTTTTTTCTTTTGTTTTTCTTCTTTTCCTCTTTATTCTGTTAACTTTCTTTCTATCCTTCCTTTCATCCATCCATCTGGTTATACTAACTCTGAATGGAAATCATCTGTGTTACTAAGCTCTTTAATGTTGTTAGAGCAGTGAAAGGGTCTTCTAGAGTACATTTATTGTATTTTCAGTCAGTAATTCTCTTGCTATTGTTGTAAAGCATTTCGTGGAAAGGCTAGTGTTTTGACAAAGGTCATGCAGAGCTGATGTTGTCTCCCAGCAGCCATTGTGTTTCCTGACTGACTATTTAAAGCCTTGAGGTCAGAAAGAATGGAAAAATCACACCCAAGATGTTATTGAGCTGAGTGTGCTAATCTTAAGTCAGACCTTTGGAAAAGAAATATCCATCATCCCTCTCTGGGTTAGCTGCGACGTCAGTTTGTCCACAGATTGTGTAGCTCTCTGATGCTGCCTGGATTTTCCTCCTGTGGGAGTTTTAAAGGGGACCCATTATGCAAAATTCACATTTAGTACATTTTTATATTCCCATGTGTGCTCAACTGTTTCTAAAAACAACCCAAGCGCTTAAAAGAAACCACACAGACAGTTTTGGACAATAGGTTCATGCTTTTGGTGTCTGGAAAACAAACCATTTCAAAAACCTCATATTGTTGAGTCACATTCCACGGGCACCGTTACCTAGCAACCCCGGTCTAACCCAACCCGTTACTTAGCAACACAAGCTGAGTTCCAGGACATCCGGTGGCTGGTTTTAGCAGTTCATTAACCCTTTGCAACTCCTTCACTTCATTATTCGAGGCGCCATGATGGACACCGGAAGTGATGTACGGGAGGATTGGAAAGAGCTACTTAAATTGTTTCTCAAAGTTGGTTTTGCCAGTTTATTCATGGCTTCTACTTGTTAGCACCAAGCTAATTTGTCTGTGAACGTAACGCACCTGGTTAGGCTCACAGACGGTGGGAATTATAAAAGTTTGAAACAGATAGCTTAGAAACCGACCCATACCTCCTCCCTCCTGACGTGTTGATCAAATTATCACTTTGCCTGAATTCACATCACGTGGTTTACATCACTATGTCATGAACAGCGCTGTATCTTTTCTCATTAATATTTATAAAATAAAATTACAAGTTTGTATCCTTCTCTGTGCAGCCAACCTCGCAGCATCCTATGACCATTTTTAAAGTGAAATCAACTAAATAAAAGTGATTTTAGGACACCGGGTGTCTGGTTTTGACATTAGATGTTTTGACGTCCATCATGGCGGAGCAGGCAGATTTCTGAAGAGCGTGACACCATGTGCAAAGGGTCAGTACATTGTACAATGGCTGCTGGAAAACACAGGTGTTGTTGACTTACCATCCAGAAACCACTTGCTGCAGTGTTGTTGGTTGTGCAGAAGGATCTACTATTGCTTTTCAAAGATGTACGGTTGTATAGTTGCACGTCTGTTTGCTGCCATTTTCACATGCTAGCCCAAACGTTGAGTTTAAGCAGCAGCTTATTTCGATTTAAAGTAACAAGAGGCCATAAAACAGCTCATTCTGAAAGGAAATCAAAATAGGCAGAACTAAGCAGACTGAAATCTCAATATCTAAGAATGATTTTGTGCAAAAAAATGTAATGAACATGTTTTGTACCCCACCTGTTAATGATTGGTCACCTGTAATGGCCGCCTCTCCAGCAGGTATTTTTGTGCCTGATCCCTCCAGGAGTCAGCCTTAGTTAACTTCACTGGAAATCTTTCCCACTGTGTGGAGGAACAAAAACTGAACTCAGCTCTGTTTATTGACTCTAGATGTTCCCCTCAAACATGTACCACTGCCCGGCCATAAACAGGATCTCTGTGTTTTCAATGTGCTATTCTTTATGATTTTTACCAGCAGAGTCTTCTGCAGCTGACTGACCGACCTCAGGCAGGGAAACTATGTGATATTGTGGTATTTCTTATTCAATGAACAGAACTTCTCTTTTCGCTGTAGGTTTCTACACTGACACAGCGAAGTCGATATTTTCCTCCAGTGCTGGGGTAATATAAGTCTCTGTCAGCGGCGTTTGCCAAAACACTGCTTACCATGTGCTTAAACAGACGTCAGCCTTGGAGAGGAGGAATGTGAACCAGGGCGTGCGCCAAAGTAGAGTTCGTTTAGAGAGACCAGCAGGGAGCCGGGGGCTGAAATCGCTCTTCTTCGGACTGTTTAAACCCAGCATAAACTTAAAACTCAGTGCAGAGCCGGTCTGCTGGTGTTTACTTTTAAAATCTGGTCACAATGTCAACTGTGGTTTCAGACCAGCTGCATGCAAGCTAAATATGTGGCTCTGGTCATGTTCAGGTTGGCAGTATATAAATATCCCTTATTGTGCTGCAGCTGGGGAGTTCAGGACTGAGTGGGAGCTACTGAAACTGGCTGAAAAGTCAACCTAAGTTTTTCCAACTTGAACGGAAACTTCCATAAAAAACACTTTTGTTTAAGCCACGAACAGACTCCTAACCAGTTAGCCTGACACTTAGCTTTGAGCTGCTAGGTAACCTCCACTGTATTTATCTCGCTGTAGCAGGAAAATAGATTTGGTTTATTACCGACGTCACGCAGGAAGTCCCTGTTTGCAGCTGAAAGTAGGCCATGAGAGCAAAACAAACACTTAGAAAGTTCTGTGATCAGATGAGGGTACATATGTGAAAAATAACAATTTGTGACAGAAAACGAACCGTGCATATCGCCCTGAGTATGCCATGAAACATGGTGGTGGAGGCATCATGCTGTGGGGAGGCCAGGAACAGACTTTATAGAAACTGACCTGGAGCAAATTTGGAAGGAAGAAAACCTCAAAATTGGTGGAGCTGAATTCAAATGGAACATTATTTAAATTTTTAGTTGTTAATTTTCTAAATTATGTAAGTCGTCGTTATTGACGACTTCCTGACGTGGTCTGCAGAGATGCACCGATGCAATATTAATATCTGTATTGCTCCCGATATTGAGAAAAATTCTGGATCCGGTCATAAAATTAGTAATTTAGTGCATTAATGTCTGTATTTAAAAAAGAAACGCTTTAAGTCAATTCAGCACCAGGTTTCGTATCAAATACGTAGTAAACCTACGCTCATTTGTATTGGAAGGAAAAAAAATGGAGCGGTCCATCTCTAGCATCAGAGACTTTTCAAAAATTATATTCTTCAACCGCTTCCCACTTCCCTATAGTCCACCACTTCATGCTGGTCTACCACAGAAAATCCTCTTAATGCCACTCAATGTTACGAAGCTGCAGTGTTGTGAATGTTTTTGCAAATGCTCTGTGTTGAGTGCATTAGTTGTTTTGGTTTTACCACAGAGAAATGCAACAAAGCAAGAAGAAGTATCTGGTGCTCTGCAGCTGTCATTCAGCAGCAGATTGACTGAGATGATGCAAGACTTGTTTGAGATTACACAACAA
This sequence comes from Poecilia formosa, assembly GCF_000485575.1. NCBI lineage: Eukaryota > Metazoa > Chordata > Actinopteri > Cyprinodontiformes > Poeciliidae > Poecilia > Poecilia formosa. The sequence goes on along the minus strand of NW_006800185.1, from coordinate 372,725 downwards.
GTAAAACGATAAAAGACTTGCTGATTAGGTCTGAGATTAAGGATTAATCCAGCAGTCAGATGTCTTGTTACATCTTATAAACTGATACATTAGTGCTTTACAGGAAATCGACACATACTAATATGTCACATAGGCTACGTTCACACTGCAGCCTGAAGTGACGCAAATACGATTTTTTGTGAAATTATTTATTTCTTTTTCTTTTTTTGGCTTGGTCGTTCATTTATGCAACTTGTATGTGATCACCAGTGTGAACTGCAAACGACCTAAAAGTTCCCGCATGTGCAGTAGAGGGCGCAACAACGTCACACACTGAGAAGCGTGCTCAGTGTTTTGCCAACCGACGTAAAAAGTAGTAGTGCTGAGTCTTGACGCCCACAATCCAGTCCGGTAGGTGGCGGTAAATGCTCCTGAATGTTTGTTGCGATCCGCCATAATAGAAAAGAAGAAGAAGATATGGTGCTCGGTGTTTACGAAAGTAAACATGGATGCTAACGGCTTACGATAGCTTACGATTTTGAAGTTGTTATCCAACCGGAACCAGCACAGTAACAACTTAATTCTCATTATCGTCCGTAATAGTTGTTGTTTTTCTTCCCGCTTGCTCGTATCAAGACGCAGAATGGTGACGTTTGTCGAGTATCGATGACGTTCAGGTAGGTTGCGCCATAGACATAATATAAGATATAGTATATAATAATATACTATATCTTATATTATGTCTATGGGATGAGCCGTTCAGACTCGGGTCACATTGGAAAAGAACTGATAGTATCATACATCCAAGTAGTCTGTCTGGGTCGCACTCGATGGTCTGATCTGTACATGTCGCATTAAGGCAAAAAATAAAAATAAAAAATCGGAATTGAGGCTGCAGTGCGGCTGCAGCCTTACTCTTTATTAATCTCACTTTACCGCCTCTTCTGACGCTTCCTCTTGAATGTTTTTCTTTCACACCCTAAATCTTTCGTGTAATTATATTGCTAAAGAAACCTAAGGACATATGTTGCTTTGGCAGACTGGTTGTGTTTGGGAAGCGGTGTGTGTGTGTTGGAGATCCTAAATGACATGTTTCAGCTGTGTGTTTCATATACAAGATTCAGAGAGTGCGTCTCCCTTCCTTTGAATGCTACCCTGCAGCCACATAAACGCTTAGCATATGTTCACCCGAGTGTGTTCAGTCTTAAATTACACCCAGACCGCCACAACATGAGCTGCTGCGGTAGCCCGTGTAAAGTCAGCACTTCTTTGGTGTAGCATCATATGACATGTTTTTAAAGCTTTTTCTTCACTGTTTTACATTTACAACATTTGAAGAAGTTTGTGTCTGTTTGAGGATTTTCCTGTTTTGATGTACATAAAAGCTGGAACATGATAGGATAATATCCTGGAGCAAGACAGATGGCTTATTTGCCTTTCAGATGAGAATACAGTCTGCATCCTGTGATAACAAGTAGGCAAGCTAACACAGAAACACTGAGGAGATTATTTTTTATCTTTCTACACTGCAAAAACACAAAATCTTACCAAGTAAATTTGGTGTAGTTTATTTATTTTTTTTCTTTTCAATAAATGCATCAAAACTGAAAGCTCTGGCTTTCAACTCAGTGTATAACGACATCAACCATCCAACGTTCTTGGATGCATTTAGTAAAGGAATCAGATAAAAGGTTAGATAAAAACATAATTTTCTGCTGGATTCAGAGCTACAGCCTCTCTGTATGATAAAGCAGCAACATTTTTTCCTCTGTTCTTGTTTGTCAGGTTTAATGTTTGCATTACAAATAGGGCCGGACGACATGGATGAAAAACTTATCACAATATAAGCCTTTCATGTCAGTCAATATTGATAATTGCCGAGTATAATTGATGGTTTTTTCAGAAAGCTTTTTTTTTTTTTAAATATCTGAAATATTACCAAACTGGTTTCATGATCTGTCCTGTTTTTGTTTTCACGATGGTTTATGTTTTTAAGCAGTAATGAGGCACAGCGGTGAAACCTTAAACTGCTGCTGTGCAAGTTACTCAACAGGTCGTTGCTAGGTAACCACAAGTTACTCAACAGGTCGTTGCTAGGTAACCACTAGTTACTCAACAGGTCGTTGCTAGGTAACCACTAGTTACTCAACAGGTCGTTGCTAGGTAACCACTAGTTACTCAACAGGATGTTGCTAGGTAACCAAAGAATGAGTGAGTTAGTTGATTCTACCAACCTTGCTTAGGTGGCCTTGCACAAACTCAAGGCTCGGGGGCCAAATCCAGCCCACTATACCTTGTTATGTGGCCCTCTGCACTCTAAAGAGTCACATAAATAGAACCGTCAAGATAACAGTGTGCTTAAACATTATTTTATCATTCAGTTCAAAGCAGTTTTTATCCGTTTACTGCCAAATTGCATCAAATAGTTCCTCCAGTTTCTTGTGAATTATTGTGGAACTTCACTCAGTCACCAAATCCCTGCACTTTAGTTTGTTGCAGATTTTTCGCAAAAGTGGTGAAAACATTGGATCTAAGGTTTACTCCCACCTGTAGGTGGCAGTATTTATTACTTCTACAAAACAGCTGTCTCAGTCTCACTTAATGTCAAGTTATAATCCATAATGACACGGTGAGTAATAAAAAGTCGCATTTACCATCATAGATGAGCAAAAATATTTCTAAATTACTACCAGATATTTTTTTTTGTATTGCAAAAAAAAAAATAAAAAAACACTAAAACTATCATGAAACCATAGAGGGACTGAAAAGATGTTCAGTATTATTTGATTTTAAGAATTTATTTATATTTTAACAGTTTTTATCAGTACATTCTGACACAACCGGCCGTTTAAGAACATTTATGGACTTGATTTGGCCCAAAAGGAAACTGAGTTTGACACCACTGAGCTAAAGCCTTTCTTCTGCCTACATCTCTCAGAATCCTGTGCCAGATTATGGACTTTATTTTGTATTTGAATCAGCAGCTCAGACCTGTAAAGAAACCCGCAGATCTGTGTCGACCTTTAAAAGGAGCATTTCTGAATTGTAGCAGAGGAGATTCTGTAACAGTTTCTGTATTTCAGATTGACGAATCGTCTCCGTTCGCTTCTTCCTAACTTGGACTCTCTTCACGGAGCTCAGATTCTGGCTCCATCTGCAGACGGAGCTTTCCGTCTCTGGACCTCCTCCAGCACAGACAGCGCAGAGCCACATAATGGCTCCCGTTCATCCCCTCCTCAACTCTGCATCTCTCTTTTTAGACTCCTGCATCTCTCCCCCTCCACATACCAACCACTGAAATCAATTAAACAGGCCCACTTGTCCCAGTCCAACTCCCCCTGGTGGCAAAATAAAACAATCTGTCATAGAGAAATGCTTTGATTTGAATCAAAAAGTGTTTAGTCTGTGAGGAATTGTAACTCGGGGTAAACAGTACTAGACCAAATTAAGGGTTAGCTCAGTTAAAGCTGCATTTTGCTGTTTATTCAATGTTTTTTCCGTCTTCTGCAGAAGAATCTTCTGACACGGTGAAGGTGGCTTCGTATATCCTCATCGGAGTCGGATCTCTGACGATGGCCATGGGCTTCTTCGGCTGCATCGGAGCCATCTATGAAATCCGCTGCCTGCTGGGACTGGTGAGGAGAAACACACACAGAGCCTGTTTATCACCGCTGACCGGATCAGCACTAACTAGCACCAAAAGCCACTCAACTAACGCTTTGGAATAAATGTACTTGTAGGAGTATTTTTACTTGAGAATATCATTATGGATTATTGCTTCTCTGACTTGCAGAGGCGGGTAGAGAACCCGAAAATTGTATTCAAGTAAGAGTATCACGACTGCTTCAACATATTTTTACACAAGTAAAAGTTAAAAAGTATTTGGTAAAAAGTCTACTCAAGTAACTGATCAAATTATCAAACTATCAGTCATTTAATATTTAAAAGTTACATCATCAGATAAATCAAATTATAAAGTTAAGTGGAAATTTTGGTATTTTAAGAACAAAAATGACAATTAATATTAGTGACAAAAAAAAGCAAAATCAGGCAAAAGAAAATGTTTGCCAATCAGTTTCTTTTATAAAAAAGTTCCACAGACACACAGACCTGTGTGTGTCTGTCTGGTGAATTTTTGTTTAAAACATGTTTATTTTTCATTCGGTGGCTAGAAAATCCATAAATTTTGCGATACTTCATAATAAAATGACTCAAATAAAAGTAAAAAGTAAAGTAAAAAGTGTAACTGATCAAATTATCAGTAATTTAAATTTTAAAAATTACATAGACAGACAATGATATAAAATTAAGTGGAAATGTTGGTATTTTAAGCACGAAAATGACAATAATTCATAATTCACAACAAAATAAGGAAAAATTTAAATTTTACCAAATCAGTTTCTTTCAGTAAAAATCGTATTTATTGGCAGAGGTTGCTAATTTTGCGCCATCAGCTCTTCTACCAACACCAGCAGGAAAGGTGGGTGAAGAGTCCAGGGACACAAACGACCAGGAATCGAACCGGCGATCTGCCGATTGCAATCCTCATATATCAATATAAAACCCCTCACTGCCTTTTGTATTCATGCCAGGTTTAATTTCCACTAATTTCCACCTGCCTGCTTAATAACATGTGACGGATTCCTGCTGACGGCAAAGCCTCTGATAATGTGTGAGTCTGTCAGGCGGCTGAGAGGAGCTGGAGATAAAACCAGGGCTGTGGGGGGCGGCTTCCACCAGGGTGGGGAAGGGTGGTGACCTCAGCAGCGTTAAACCTGCTGGGGGTTAACTAAAGAACCGACGTGACCCACTTCTCTGAGTGACACAGACCAGCTGGTGGTGAACAAACCCCCTCAACACTACACTGTAAAACATTTACAGGTGGTTTAACCTGAAAATGAAAGTCCACCTGCTGCCTGGAAAATGTAATTTAAGTCACAAGAAAATAGTTTTGGTTTTAACTCGGAAATTAAAGTTCATGAAGTTGATTTAACAACAAGAGACAAGTTGTCTAAACTTTGTTTTTTTTAACTTCATTAATCTTTAATTGTGAGTTTTAACTTAATGCTGCAATTTAAACCAAATAATTATTTCACAATATCAAAGAAAAACAAATCTGCCCTCACCAGTTAAAGAGCCACATTTCTCTATTATTTTACTCACAACATCAAGTTAAAATAAATACTTATTTTACTTTAGAATAATTTAAATTCTTGTTTGAACTAAATTTCTGATGTGATGATGAATTTTATTAAACATCCCAATGAATTCAGCTCAGAAACATTTAGTGAGATCAGGACATTATCCTCAAGCTTTGCTGACTGAGAATTGCATTAAAATGAACATTTGCCTTAATAAAACACCAGAGTCAGATCAACGTAACGCACTTCCACCTCAGGAGACAGAAACATGCCGCTATGCATTCTGGGAAATAGTTCCCGCTCCTGTCTTTCTCTTCTTTCAGTTTTTTTAAATGCTAAACTAAACTCAGTTTATTCAACTCTTGGAGGTTTGACTAAATTAATAAGAAGTTAACACAACTTACTGCTGTAAGTTTATCTTTCACAAACTCACATTTAGGTTCAAAACCTAAAACTGGATAAATTTATTTGACTTAAGGAGTAAAAGATAGTAGACACAACTAAATGTGGCTCTAATGTTTTACAGTGCAGGCATTCTTAACTGGACGGTTCTGAAATCCCTTCAGTTTATTTTGTAAATCCAACATGGATAAATCTAACAGCTAAAAGAGGAAGAAAAAACTTTTGCTTTTTCATAAACGTGACTTCCTGCCACTTCTTTTTTTTAATTTTTTTTATTAAAATGTCACAGGATTTGTGTGTTATTATTGAAATACCTTCAGTATTTTCTGCTAATATTATTTCCTGTTTATTTCCACAGTACTTCACCTGCCTTCTGCTCATCCTCATCGCTCAGGTCACTGCTGCTGTTCTCATTTACGTACAGAGAGATCCGGTGAGACACGCTTCACTTTCTTCTCTTCCTCCTTAACGTTTCGATTCCTAAAAAAATACAATTTCAGTGAATTATTGTGCCTACAGCTACCCTGAAACCTCAGTTTCTCATGCACCACATTTCCTATTGAGGGCAAAACGTTTGTGTTTCCCCTCACAGCTGGAACCGGCTGCAAAAAACACTGAATCTTACCAAGTATTTTTGTTCTAATTTCTGCTGCAAATATCTTAGTTTACTTGAAATAAGACTAAACTAACTTACAAGTAAATTTTATCAGATATCTGAGCTTGTTTTAAGTCAATAATTCCTAAATAATGGAAAAATATTAGTTCCACTTGCAGTGGAATGTTACGATCAACTGGCACTTTGCCGTTACCTAGCAACCACAGCCGAGCCAAGGACGTCACCTAGCAACCACAGCCGAGCCAAGGACGTAACCTAGCAACCCCAGCCAAGCCAAGGACGTCACCTAGCAACCACAGCCGAGCCAAGGACGTCACCTAGCAACCAAATTCTAATTCCACTAGCAGATTATTTCACTTATAACAAAACATTTTTCCCATGTTCTTTTCTTAATCAATTTTAAGAAATTATTTACCTAAAACAATCTCATGTTTCTTGCTCAAAAGTTACTTGTAAGTTAGTTTTGTCTTATTTCAAGTCAACTAAGACATTTACATTAGAAACTAGAACAAAAATACTTGGTAGTTTAGTGTTTTTGCAGTGAACGTAGGTGTCACATTAAAACCCTTAGGGAACCTGCTGCATCCTGTGATGAAACACGGCGCAGATGATCGAACGGAAACCCACAGGAAGTCGGTCTGTAACTGAAATGACTTCAAATCCGGGTAGAAGAAGAAAACGCAGGAAGTGGAGAAGGGATTGTTTTCATTGTCCTGTCGGTTCCCCCTGCAGGACGTCTTTATGTTTGTTATGTGAACAACGACAAATGTTACCCTAGAAGTGATTACTTTAGGGTCAATAAACACCTCTGCTGAATTATGAATAAAAAATAAACTGTAGCACTATTTAGATTTAGATTAACAGCACTCAAAATGATCAGACATTTCAGTGAATTTACTTTAAAATTACTTTAGTAATTAGAACGCAGAGTTAAATAAATTCATGTATTCTATATTTTTTTCTGAATTGGACTCGTTTCTCTTTTAAAGTGCCGTAGGACTAACTAAAGTCATTTTCAATAGAAAATAGATCTGGAAATGTTTGGCAGATTAAAAGTACTTTTAATTAAAAGTATCAGACATACTTTTAATTATCCCACATTTTTGTCTTTAAAAATAGGTTTTATTTAAACACTGTGTTTATATTCGTTAGCAGAAAATGATCATGATGAAGAGAAATAAAGGTGCATTTTATCAGTCCTTGTCTTATTAATCCATATAATGCAATGGAGCTTCTGGAATAAACAAACTTTTGAATATTATTCTAATTTATTGAATAAGTTTGTATTATTGAATATAGTGGTAAATACATTTATTTTTAGAGACAATTTGTCAAATTCTGTTGGGGAAAACAACAAAAACTCAAAATGATATTTACTCAAATTTAAGAGTAAATCTTTTAGAAACTTCTTAAGACAGTAAACTCTAAAAATGAAGGTAAAATAATTCAAAAATATTCTAATAAATGTTCTTTGTACATATCCTTAAGCAAAACTATAATAATAATAATAATAATAATAATAATTTTGGTGAATCCAGATGTTGTGGCATTTCTCAACTGCAGAAGTTAGATAAACCAGTGTAATCTTATCATTATAAATATCTCAATTATAATAATAATTATTATTATTTTTATCAATACACAATGACTACATTGTGGCTTTAAAACTGGGGCAGTTTATTTAAGGTAATGTAAATTTATTTATATAGCACATTTCAGTGCTTTACATGAATTAGAAGGAAATACAATAAAACAACAAACCAAAGGAAAGAGCAAAAGAAAAGAGAAAACAAAAGAGCATAAAACTACATGTTAGTTCCCCATAAACAGTCCGTAACTTATAAACTAGCAGGAGTTTCTCTGGATTCTTGTTCTGATGAAACTAAACGTTGCTTCTCCATGTTTGATTCTATACAGCAGAGATAAAACAAGAGGAAAAAAAAATCAGAACTGATCCTATCAGATTACACAGCAAATTATTTCAGGATCCATTCTTCAGTGTTTGTTTCAGGGGGACCGTTTTGTCTGAACACATCAGAGTCTTGGCCATGTTTTATTCTCTGAACAGCAGGATAGGTGGATGCGCTGTCAGCTCTGTGTGTGTGTGTGTGTGTGTGTGTGTGTGTGTGTTGGTCACATGTGGGTCTGCAGCCTCCGACACACTCCCTGTGTTTAGGGCTCGCCACAGGGCAGGGCGCTGCTCCTTCCCAGAAAAGGGCGCGGCTCTCGCCTGTCATGAAGCTGCGTCGCCGCTGCCGCTCTCTGCGGTCTCACACACATAAACACAGAGCCGGCCCCGGCTGCAGTTCTGCAAAGCTTCAACATGGAGCTTCACATGTGTGAACTGCTGAGAAACATGAGACATGAATGCTGATGATTCGCTGTGGGAAGGGATTTGCTGACATGCAGGGCCTCGTTTTTGAATAATTAACACTTTAGTCTGTAAAAGTGGGGTAGAAAAATGCAGAGTTGGTAATAACTAGTTACATTTACTCATTTATATTTACTTTTAGGAGTATTTTTGCTACGCTGTACTTTCTTTTGCTTGAGTAATGTTATTATGAAGTATCTCTGCTCTTACCTGAGTAAAATTTCTGGATTTTCTACCCACTGAATGAAAAGGAACAATTGCAGTTTTCTGGCCGATTACCGATCGATGAGAAAACCTGACCTGCCGATTCGGATCTTGGCCGATACCGTTTTCTTTGTCTAAAATGTAGTAAGAAAGTTGATGAGTAGCCAACAGTGAGACGACCAATAAATAGGCTGACTGATAAATCAGTGCATCCATAATTTTAACCAAAAATTCACCAGACACACACCTGCAGTCTCTGTTAAAGTTTTTACATTTTTTATTGAAAGAAACTGATTTGGAAACATTTTGTTGGTCATCTCATCTCATGCTGACTGTTTTCTGTCACTGTTTACTGTTTTTCTCCAGCTGAAACATGAGATGTCCGTCATCATTAGAGGGTTGATAGTGAACTACACAGGTCAGAACAAAACCACGGAGCACGCCTGGGACTTCGTTCAGAGGACGGTGAGTCAGTGAGTCCAACCGGATCAAAATACAGAAAACACACTTCATTTGGTGGAAAAGGAACCATCCAGGTGCGTCTGCATACAGGACGAAAAAGCAACAAAAATAATGATTCAGTAAATGCAAATGTTAATTTATGTACTGATAACACAGTTATCTATGGCTCAGCTGCATCTCTTAATGTTATAGAAGCAAATTTTAGTGTTTAAAACCTGTTTTAATCTCAGAGAAAACAAAACTTATGTTATCTACTTCCCAGGTATCTCAGATTGAATTTGTCTCCCACACTGTAAAACATTAGAGCCACATTTAGTTGCGTCTACTATCTTTTACTCTTTAAGTCAAATAAATTGATCCAGTTTTAGGTTTTGAACCTAAATGTGAGTTTGTGAAAGATAAACTTACAGCAGTAAGTTGTGTTTTTATTAATTTAGTCAAACCTCCAAGAGTTGAATAAACTGAGTTTTTAGGTTTGAACTTAAAAAACTGAAAGAAGAGAAAGACAGGAGTGGGAGCTATTTCCCAGAATGCTTAGCGGCATATTTCTGTCTCCTGAGGTGGAAGTGCGTTACGTTGATCTGACTCTGGTGTTTTATTAAGGCAAATGTTCATTTTAATGCAATTCTCAGTCAGCAAAGCTTGAGGATAATGTCCTGATCTCACTAAATGTTTCTGAGCTGAATTCATTGGGATGTTTAATAAAATTCATCATCAGATCAGAAATTTAGTTCAAACAAGAATTTAAATTAATATAAAGTAAAATCAGGGCTGCACAGTGGCGCAGTTGGTAGAGCTGTCGCCTTGCAGCAAGAAGGTTCTGGGTTCGATTCCCGGCCCCGGTCTTTCTGCATGGAGTTTGCATGTTCTCCCTGTGCATGCGTGGGTTTTCTCCGGTTTCCTCCCACAGTCCAAAAACATGACTGTCAGGTTAATTGGCCTTTCCAAATTGCCCCTAGGTGTGAGTGTGTGTGTGCATGGTTGTTTGTCCTGTGTGTCTCTGTGTTGCCCTGCGACAGGCTGGCGACCTGTCCAGGGTGTACCCCGCCTCTTGCCCGGAACGTGAGCTGGAGATAGGCACCAGCACCCCTCCCGACCCCACTGAGGGACAAGGGTGAAGGAAAATGGATGGATGGATGGATGGATAAAGTAAAATCAGTATTTATTTTAACTTGATGTTGTGAGTAAAATAATGGAGATTGTACAAATTGCAGCATTAAGTTAAAACTCACAATTCAAGATCAATTAAGTTTAAAACAATGTTTAGACAACGTGTCTCTTGTTAAATCAACTTCATGAACTTTAATTTCTGAGTTAAAATCAAAACAATTTTCTTGTGACTTAAATTGCATTTTCAAGGCAGCAGGTGGACTTTCATTATCAGGTTAAACCAAATGTAAATGTTTTACAGTGTATAATTGCCTCATCAATGAGGAGTTTAGTCACTTTAACAGTTTAAAAAGTTTCTCTCTCTGATGACTCCTTTTGCTCCATCTCCTCATTGCTCCCCCTTTCTTCCGTGTCTCCAGATGAAGTGCTGTGGCTGGACTGGACCAGGTAACTGGTCTGAGAACATTTTGATCAAGAACGGCACACAGAAGCTGTACTCCTGCTCCTGTCGTAACGACACCATGCCGGGAACCGACATGAAGGAGTTTGGCCTGTGTGAGCACCTGTCAGAACAGCCGCCTGTCTTTGAAATGGTACGTGTTTTACCTCATCGCATGGCGTTTCAGCAGAACGTAATCGGTGCTGGAGTCTCTGAGACGAGCTGATTGAGCTCCAGGAAGCCTCTGCTGTTCGCTGTTTGGGCTGCCTGCTTCAGGAAGGTCACAGGCTGCTTCTCCTGTTTTCCTTTCCCCCCCACAGAGCCGACCCAAAGCCTCTGAGCACGTCCGTCTGCCATCGCTCAGCCCCCTCCTCCTCTCACACTTCTGCTTTTCTCTCTCAGGGCTGTATAACCAGCGTGGAGAAATGGCTGCTGGATAACTGTGGGATTATCCTGGGGATCTGTATCGGGGTGGCTGTTGTGGAGGTAGGATGTTCATTTCTAACATGTTCTGACCCGGTGAGCGTTCCCACGTCCAAACGAACGTCACCCTATTCAACACAAAGAAATGGAAGCATTGCTTTCTGTTTTGGTTAAATGACACCCCTTTTATCGCCATGTAAAACATGGTGGTGGCAGAATCATGCTGTGGGGATACTTTTCTTTAGGAGGAACAGGGAAGCTGGTGAATGCAATGTAAAAAATGACATCTCTAAGTTATGGTAGAAATACGGATTTTAATGTATTTATACAGTAAAATTCTGGCAAACACAGAATTTTATCGTATAAAGTCGATATAAATGCAGATTTTACTGTATAAATATACGGATTTTACCATATTTATACAGTAAAATTTTGGCAAACAGAGAATTTTACCCAGTAAATAATAACAGTAAAATCTGTATTAATATGGATTTTACCAAATTTATATGGATTTTGACTTATTATTACGACAAATGTGGTAAAATATGTATTTAAGTATTCTACCGTGTTTATACAGATTTTACCATATTAGTAAAATTCTGGCAAACAGAATTTTACCGTATAAAAACTGTGGTTTTTACCGTAATTAGACATTTTTTACAGTGTGTTTAGGACGATGGCAGGTTATTGACACCGTACATCCTGCTAGAGCTGCGGTGAAACTGTTCAGATCAAAACCAATTCATGTGTTAGAATGGTCTAGTCAAAGTCCATTTAAATTTCTTTGGCAGGACAGATGCTCCCCATCCAACCTCACCGAGGTGGAGCACATGTCAGATTATTCTCATAGTTCCTGGTTTCACAGTGGATATTATTTACAGAAAACATGAAAAAAATGTGAATCATTAGTATAAAAACATGTAAAATGAAGTTTCTTCAGTTCTGAGGAAATATTCCCAGTTTTCTGTGACTTTTCAGTGAATTTTCGATTGTTTTGTTGGTGAGTTTAATTTCTGATGACTCCATTTGCTGCAGCTCCTGGGGATGATCCTCTCCATGTGTCTGTGCAAGAGCGTCGTCCAGGAGGATTACACCAAAGTACCGAAGTACTGAGCCGAGCATGAAGCAGCCCGTTCGACACAGATGGACCGACTCCCCTCCGCCTCTCCTCCACACACACACACACATAAAGAAATTAAAACAGCTGTCTTCGGTTCTCGTGTCTCGACAGCTGTGCAGATTTCTCACACACTCACCCAACATGTCCCACTCAGTAACTCACACTCGGCTCTCAGTCATCCTCGACACACACGACGGACTCATTTGATGGCATTTTTTTTAAGGCGAAGAATTTGTTGTTTATGACGGAGTATTGGGGCCATATTAAGAAAAAATTCAGGGTATTATCAGCCTGGCGGGCCGCCAGGCTTATATTGTTTTTTTTTCTTTTTTGTAACCATTCGCCAACTGCAGCCGTCTTTGTTGCGTTGAGTATTTCACTGGCAGAGCAGAAACGGTCCTGAAAGATGTTTTTATAGTTCATAAAGTCGGGAGCGCACCAATCACACCGCTGCCGTCTCGCGCGCCGGTGCGGCTGGATCTCTAAAGTTTCGGATCGGATCGGATCGGATCTAAAGCCTCCTTTCACTTAAGCTGGACACAGGCTGACCTGTATGGACCTTTACATGAATCCCTTGAGGACTCGTGTTTCTTTGGAGAATCTACGTCACGGTATGAGTCAAATTTAAAAGCCGCTGAGTTTCCTCTGCTTGCAAAGCTCGATGAGAACCGCTGATGGAGGCGCATGTTGAGCAAGCGGTGAGAAGGATTTATCTTTGTGAACAGAGAATTACATCTCAACACGCTGCCCGGCGAATGGCTCTGTGTCTGATTCAGTTAATGTAGCCGTTTCTTGGTTAGATGGCACGTTGGTGGTTGAGCGTTTTTTTATTTTGGATTTGATTTAGGGGCCCCTATTGCTGCCAAGAACATCAGCATCACTAACAGTATTTCACCTTGGATTTAGCAAATTATGGGAGAAGAAGGTAGTTTAATTGGCCAACATAAAAAGCAATTAGTTATAATTGTAGTTTAGTAATTTGTATTTGTGAACAAACAGCTCAATCCCACAGATTAAACTCAGAGGGTCAGATTGTTGCTGTGGATTTATGGAGTTCTGAAGTTTTAATTTGGATTAAACAGAAGTGCAAATAACTGATATTTATTTTAATTGTATTTTTTCCATTTGTTGTTTGTAAGAGTCTTTAGTTGTGGGTTTAGGTATCGTCTCCAATGTCTTCCAGTAACATAACACAGTAATATTTTTATATGTCCGGTCAGCATCTTTTAATACAGAAACACGGTGGACCGCCTCGGCGCCTGACCACTGAGCTTAGACAGGTTTTCTGGGGGAAACCCTATAAATTAAAACAAAAATGATGAGAAAAAAGTCATTTTTCTAGAATAAAACAGTAGTAATACGAGATTAAAGTCCAAATATTAGAAGAATAAAATCGCAAAATTGCTAGAATAAAGTTGGAATATTTCAACTTTATCATGTTAACGTTATGAATATAAATTTTGTAATTTTATTGTTTTTATTTTTTAATTGCAACCCCAATACTCCGTCATAATAATTTGCTTCTGTGCAAATGTCCATGTAGATTCTAGTTGTTTCTCAGCCGACCGCGGCGTCAGAGCGAGCACTTTAGTGAGATTTGGCGATCTGAGAGCAGATCAGATTTAGGCAGGCAGATGGGAGGGAAACCTGTGTGTGTGTGTGTGTGTGTGTGTGCGCGCGTGTGTGTGTGTGTGTGTGTGCGCGCGTGTGTGTGTGTGTGTGTGTGTGTGTGCGTGCGTGCGCGCACGCGCCCGTCTTAAGGATTACCGCCACCCTGTAACCTTGCACCTGGTATTTCTGGTGCTGAGTCAGCGTTCTGCTCGGTGCTGCAGTGGTGGAGATTTATTTTGGTTGAAAATCAGCTCAGACTCGGTAACCCTGGCATCCGCTGACCCCTGCTGACCTCTGCTGACCCTGCCTCCACTTCCTCCTACTCCCTAGCAGACACAACTAAATGTGGCTCAAATGTCAGATAAATTTATCCAGTTTTAGGTTTTGAACCTAAATGTGAGTTTGTGAAAGATAAACTTACAGCAGTAAGTTGTGTTAACTTTTTATTTTAGTCAAACCTCCAAGAGTTGAATAAACTGAGTTTTTAGGTTTGCACTTAAAAAACTGAAAGAAGAAAAAGTGGGAACTATTTCCCAGAATGCTTAGCGGCATGTTTCTGTCTCCTGAGGTGGAAGTGCGTTACGTTGATCTGACTCTGGTGTTTTATTAAGGCAAATGTTCATTTTAATGCAATTCTCAGTCAGCAAAGCTTGAGGATAATGTCCTGATCTCACTAAATGTTTCTGAGCTGAATTCATTGGGATGTTTAATAAAATTCATCATCAGATCAGAAATTTTGTTCAAACAAGAATTTAAATTAATCTAAAGTAAAATCAGTATTTATTTTAACTTGATATTGTGAGTAAATAGTAAAGAAATGTGTCTCTTTAACCAGGTGAGGGCAGTTTTTTAGTTAAAACTCACAATTCAAGATGAATGAAGTTAAAAAACAATGTTTAGAAAACTTGTCTCTAGTTGAGCTTTAATTTCTGAGTTAAAACCAAAACAATTTTCTTGTCGACTTAAACTGCATTTTCAAGGGAGCAGGTGGACTTTGATTTTCAAATTAAACCACCTGTAAATGTTTTACAGTGTAGTGTCGTCCATCATCCTCTGAATCTTCCTGTCAGCTGTGTGTGTGTGACTTTCTGTTTTATATCTTTTATATTTTCATGTCATCTTGTAAATATGTTCACTAAGGGATAAAGGCACATTGGTGCTTGGTCAGCATTTCATATGGGAAAGTTTTTCACCCACATGCTCTTGTTTTAAGAGTCCTACTGTTTTTGTTTCCTCTATTGTTCAGGATGCGGCTCCCTTTGCGCCTCGTCAGCATTTATTCTGTCTGAATCGGAGAAATTGGAATCCCTGAAGTTAATCTGTCTTCGCTCATAAACACATACTGTTATTTCTTTAACGTTGAATCTAATGGAAGTATTTTTTATGCTCTTTTTTTATTTTAAATAAGACAGCCGATATCCGATCCCCTACACTATTGTTCACATAACAGGCGCATAACAATGAATTATTTCATAAAGTTAATTTATTTAAATCTCATGAATTCATTTCACACAAAGTGATTTCAAACAGCTCAGAAAAGTATTTGGTGGTTCCACAAACCAAATACTTTTGGTTTTGCTTGAGAAGCACTTCTTCCTTCCACTTAACCTTCCACTAAAATTCTTTAACTTTTATGGGAGAACTTTTGTTTTGGATATCACAACATTTCTGTAATAAAAATAATTTTTTTATTTGTTTTAATGTAATATTGCAATATTCTGAGAAACTGAATTTCAGGTTTCCCTAAAAAATGAACAGAAATAACTGTTTGAAATATATAATTCTGTGTGAAATAAATCTAAATAAACCTTTAAAAATTTGATTCAACTTTACTTAGATCCATCCTGTAATATTGGGCAAAAACAACAACCTTAAAATGAAGGTGATTTCAAGTTTATTAGAGCATCACTGTCTGAAAAACGTTGCTTTGATTCATCCATTTAATTTAAATGTATTTTTTTTTTTTTTTTAGGGCAGGCTGCATTTTTATGTTGTTTTTTTTATTAAGCTCATCAACATGAAAAGGTCATTTTCATTTTTTTAGCCCTGCAAACCTCCACATTAATTTAGCTTGATGGAAAATGAAGGTTTTTTGTATAAAATGTTTTGTGTAAGGATTTCATTTGGTAGAGGGAAAAGATGTGGATTTGAAAGCCATTAGAACGTTTTTATGTTTTTTTATTATAATGAATAAACTTAAACTATTATGAATTATGAATCTGTCTCTTTCTTTTATTTTGGCGCCTTAAAAGGCAATAATCTTATTAAACAGCTCTTTTTTTATTTAATTGAGAAAACAAATAAAAAAACAACAAACAA
This sequence comes from Poecilia formosa, assembly GCF_000485575.1. Lineage (NCBI taxonomy): Eukaryota > Metazoa > Chordata > Actinopteri > Cyprinodontiformes > Poeciliidae > Poecilia > Poecilia formosa. The sequence continues at coordinate 356,528 of NW_006800185.1, read as the reverse complement.
AGCACTGAATCTGAATTGGATCTCAGTGAGGGTTTTACCTTTAAAGGAAATAAAACATATAGCTGCACAAGAAAATAAAGAGCTCATTGCACTGAACCCCATTGAAAAGCTCCTGGTTATTCCACCAAATATAGATTCCTGAACTCTTCCTGAGTTAAAACTTTATTATTGTTGTTTCTAATTGAATATTAACTTGTTTTCTTTGCATTATTTGAGGTCTGAAAGCTCTGCATCTTCATCTTTTTCGTTATTTTGACCATTTCTCATTTTCTGCTAATAAATAAATGTTTTCTTGTAATTTCAGAGACATGTCAGCAGTTCATAGAATAAAAGAACGATGTTCATTTTACTCAAACATTTATCTGTAAAAGGTAAAATCAGAGAAACTGGTCATTTTAAGTGATCTCTATATTTTTTCCTGAGCTGTATAAATACTTTGGTTTATTGCCAGTTTTCTATCTGCATTTGTTTTCTTTTGCGGGTTTTACACCTAAACAGCCAGAAGATGGCAGTATGCACCTATTACTGTTTGCGCCATGGCTCTTTAAAGTGCAAGAGGAAAAACTATGTTTCGTAATCCTGTGTATAAAATCGGTGATTTTACAACATTTCAGCATCTGAGCTGATCTGTTTCTCCTCTTGTTGTCTCAGTGATGCTTTCGAACTACTCCTGTGGCTCAACTGAACAAAAAGCTCCTCGTATTATGAGATTGTTCCTCTGCAGTGCAGAAAAGATCTCCAGATATCGTGAGTGCCTGACTGTTTTTACAGGAAACAGGGAATCGCATGGTGTCATGCCAGAAGCAAATTCCTCTGCAGACTGCTGCTCTTAAACCAAACAACAAACTCCCACCGAACCTCACGCTGATCCGCTGCTGTGTTGCTGGAACATGTTCAGTTACGGCCCTGTTATTTGCTTCTCCTGGCAAATTTAGTCACACTGTCATAACTTTTAGTTGCATGTTTTATGAAGCACTTTTTAACACATATTTTAATATAAAACCAAACAATTGTATTTAGTAGCAGGAACTGGCTGTGGCAACAGAGCTTAGAGATGTCAGCTTCTGATTAAGATCACAAGTCTGATCTTGTGAATAAGAAAGGATACAGACGGATTCAAATCAGTTAGCATGAGCGACGGGAAAAACAAGGAAAGAGGTGGAATTAGATTATCGCTTTAATTTAAAAAGAAAAACTCTTTTGGCAGTATGATAATGTCCTGATCCAGTCCCAAGTATCAGACCAGGGTTCCAGTAAAGTCTCAGTTTTACTTATGTGTTGTTTTATGTCAGCTGCAGATATCTGTACTTTATACACCAGTTAATTCTTTTTGATGTTCACTACCTTCATAATTTATGAAGCACATATGTTGTTGGCTTTAACCCAACAACCTATGTGTTTTTAATCATTTACGACACTCATAGCAGTGGAGAGAATGTACTGGCTGCTTAGCCCCTATGCTAAAACTTAACTGATTACATTTTATGAAATTCAGAGAAAAATGGTAAATTTCCGAGACAGGAACACAAATGTTCCCGACGGTTTGTTCCTTCAAGATCAACTGGAAATGTACTGAAATACGACACAAGCCGTGTTATCAATGAGTAATATCAAAAAAGGAAGAAAACTTTGCAACACTTTGGTTCTATTTCAGTCAGTTATATCTTCTTTTTTTTTAAATCAAGTCCTGCTGAAAGTTGCTAAGTTGTGTCAAAATATTCGTCAATAACATCCCAGTGTGAAGTTCTTGGTTAATAAGGAGATCATTACAATACTAATTTGAACCATTTAATGTGGACGACATATGGTGTTATTTTATGCTCGTCAATTAATTTTAACCATAACAGTAGTTCGTAAGGATGTCCCAATCCGGTAGGTGACCGTACGCACCTCAAAGTTGTTTACAATCCGCCATAATAGAAAAGAAGGCGGAGCACCAATCTGATCACGTGATCGGAAATCGGGCCAGTCACGTGATTTCAGACTCGATCGGAATCTGGGGTTACATCCCGATCAGGGCTCGGGTATGTAGTTTTATTCTAAAACCAGATAGTAATTTTAAAAAAAAAGGTATATACCGTTATGTGGCGGTACAGAGTCAGACTGCACTCTGTACCGCCATATGCGCGGCAATTTGCAGCAGTGACTGCCGTAAAACGGAGCAGAACACGGCATTAGCTGGAAGCGGGAGCCATAGACATAATATAATTATATTATGTCTATGGCGGGAGCATTCTTGGCAACGTTGGCTTTATTTAGCGACTTTTCAGAGCCTCCTAATAGCTTCTTTAAAAACAAATCCGACAAGCGACATCCCTGGAAATGGTAAGTCTGTCCCTTTTGCAGGAGATTCACTTTTTATTTTTATTTTGACCAGTAAATTAAACATTACACGAATCAAAAGAGTTGAAAAACATAAAAATAAACTCATTAGTTAATTCAGCTCAGGTTTCCAGGTGTTTCTAGCGCCAAGCGCATTGAAAAGATTCTCTTTTCTTGCAGTAAATGGAAGGGTTTCATGTTGCTTTACCAAAAACAGCCACTTAGTATCAACAACTGTCTTCAGAAATGACTCGGAGCAGTAATGGGCCGGTACTTCCCCATCAAACATGTCTGCTGTTAATTAGGTGCTGCTTCCAGCATCTTAATGAATTTTATTCACTTTGATGTTTTGGATTAATTACTAAATTGTTTTTGATGTTATCTTGATTAAAAAAACAACAACTAGGAATCCAAAGAATTAATTCTAATATTTGAAATTTTTTATAAGTTATAGGAGCTGGTTTTTCTTCACATCAGATTGATGTGAAAAACCAAATCAAAACGAATGGAAAAAAAAATGCGTTAATCCAAAGAGTAAGTGCAAATCTAACAGATTCATAAAGCAGCTGTTTACAGGTAGTGTGATGTTTTTCTCTGTACTGTAGCAGGATATTTTTCTGCTGCTGGTGTCGACTGACCTGACAGTTGACAAACTGAAATAAATTGCTGAGGTCAAACAACATGAGGAAGGATGCTCCGTCTGTTGATCGGCCAGTTCAAGGCAGGGGAAGTGAGTTTTGTAATGGTCCCACTGAGACCAAATACAATAACGGGTGAGTGATGAAGATGTTGAGTTGATGTTTTTTTTTTTTTTTTACAGATGTTTGCCTGCGAACATTTAATCAGAACAGATTTTTTGCTTAAGGAATGCAAAATATTTGTGGCAAATTTATTAATAAAACTTCAGATTAAACTGTTAGAATAAGAATAAATAGGTGTCTCTGCATTTAACGAGTCCTCCTTAAAGTTAAATAACATTAAACTCTTTTACACATTAATTTGACAGAATGCAGATAAAATCTGCTTTAATATGATTGATAAAAACTGTTTTCTTGAAGGTTTATGTCTCTCCAGATTCTAGAGGGCCGCATAAAACGTTACGGCGGGCCAAATTTGGCCCCTGAGCCTTGAGTTTGACACATTTTAGAGGCTTCCGAAGACTGGGTGAAGTTTCCCCGTTAAGCAAAACAACCCCAAATATAAAACTAGAGCTGCAATGAAATGGTTTCAATCAAAGCTGTTGATATTCATATGTTCGAATAGCCTAGTCAAAGCCCAAACATTGATAATCAGTGACAAAGGTTGAAAACAGATTGTCCCCGTCAATATGTGACTGAACATGAGTTATTCTGCAAAATTGGTAGATACAAACCCCAAAACACCTGGAAAAAAGCACTTTTAATCAACTTTTAATTTTTTTTAGAACCTTTTAGATTTAGACTTCCAGACAAAAAAAAAAAAAACAGAAAACCGCAATATATTTTCCTTCCACTTTTTAATTGTGGAAGGAATTTACTGCTCAGTAAAGAAATGATCTGCTTTTTACTGCTAATTAAAATGTGTTCTCTGGGGGTGCACTGATTTATTGGCACCGGTTTTCTTCATTTTGGGAGATCGGTGATCGGCTGATACTGACGTGAAGCTGATCTCATCTACCTCAGCAAAGGTCTAAAAATCATCCACTGTCCTCTAAGCAGCACACAGCTACCAACACTCACCCGGATTAGCATCACGGTCAGAAAGCTAAATGAATAATCCAATAATAATAATAATCCAAGTCTTCGAGCTGGTCGTGTAAGACGCTGGTTCTGCTCTCGCTCTGACCGCCGCTACGCCCTGCTGGTAGTGATATTTCACAGACAAAGCGCCGCTCAACTTCCAGCAGACAGTGAGCTCTCACAGCGAACAGCTGCTTAAGGCTGCAGCAGGTAACTTAAACAAAAACAATTTTTATATATGTATTAAAATATGTCTATTATGTCTAAATTAGGTGAATTTATTGCCAGATAATTTTTCCATTTTGTCAGAAAACATGGTATCATTTATACCTAAAGAGAAAAATTAATAGCCATTCCAGAGATTGGCCTCATGGATGATCGGAATCAGATCGGAGCATCCCTAATATTTAGCAACATTTCTGACAAAAAATGTAGTACTGGCCAAAATCAGAGTCAGCAGGTCAGGCTTTTTAAATCATTGGCGATCGACCAGAAAACTGCAGTCGGTGTCCTCATAATATTTTCTCCTAATATTTTCTGCTTCTGCGATGGCAATCTGATGATGGTGGCGGTCTCGCTGCAGCTGCAGCAGCCCCCCCCAGCATCCTGTCCCCGGCTGCATGTGTTCAGTCAGCACCCGCAGCTTCCACCTGCAGGCTGACCTCCCTCTGGTTGGTCCTTTCCTGTTCACAACCTTTCCTATCCCTCATACACAAACAAAGAGAGTGCACTCAGTCTGCTCCACGTATCAGTCTGTCTGACAGATATGTATAATAACATAACCGTCTGGCTCTATCCGGAGTCTGGTGCAGATTAGCCCTGAAGCCCGAGGAGCTCTAATCAGAAATGAGCAGTGTGAGTCACAGCGGCCCGGTGTGTGCCATGGAAAGAGGATCAGTCCAGTTCCATTAGCAGTTTAAATTGTTTCGGAGATAGGCGGAGAGCCGGCAAGTGGCTTCAGGTCAGTGGGTGTCCTTCGCCTCATTTCCTGCCCACTGGCTTGGAGGATCCAGGAGGATGATGGACAGATCCTCCTTCCTTTCTTCCTTTCCTCCCGTCCCCAGCTCTTTATATCTCCGCGCTTCCCCTTGTGGGTAAACCCGGCTCGATAAGGGCAAGCTCTCGTTTTCACGTGGCCTCTTTGGCCTCTGCAGAAGAAAGGCTGCTGAAATCACTCTGGCGCTGCTCCACTACCTCGCCACACACCAGGGAGCATCAGCAGAGTCTGTGAAAACTCATGGTTTCCACCGAAGTCCAGTGAGACGGAGGCGGGAGGAAGAGGAGGAGGGATGGGTATGAAAGAAACGCCATGAAGTGTCGAGTGATGAAGAAAGAAAAGAAAATATCGCCTGATAGTGCAGCCATCTGCCTTATGCACACACTGCAAAAACACGAAACCTTAATAGTACTTATGGTCTAGTATATCCTAGTACACTTCAAATAAGACAAAACTAACTTACAAGTAACTTTTTAGCAAGATATAGAGGCTTGTTTTACGTAAATAATTCCTTAATATTAATGAAAAATACTAGTTTTATTGGCAAATTATTAAATTTTATAACAAGACATTGTCCCCATGTTGTAAGCTACTTCCGCATGGCGGCGGAGCCGACGTCATGTCAGTTGCCCCACTTCTTAAATCACACGATTTCTGTTAATTAACCATATTTGTTTTGGAAAGATAAGGTAATTTCCTCTCGTCGCACCAACACCAACCAAGAAATGACTTAAATAGAACTTAATTTCCAACGCTAAGTGGGCTAGAAGATCTCCAAAAGAAACATCATGACCCGATCTAAAGAAATTTAGGAACAGATGAAAAACAAAGTGACTGATTTCCAGTCTGGAAACGTTTCTGAAGCCATTTCACCAGATTCAGGGCTGCAGTGAACCACAGTGAGAGCCCTAAATTCAAAGTGAGGAAAAGTTGGAACGGGGAACCTTTCCAGGACGAGTCGGCCCACAGAAATCAGGCAGACCTCGTTTGTTTGAGTTAAGGTTCAAGTTCATGATTTAAACAGAAGAAAAAGACTGGTGAATGTCATGAACATGTTTTCAAGGTGAGAAAATGGAGCCTAAAAGAAATCAAAAGACTTTCTCACATTTCCAGAAAAAAAAATAAACTGATGATTTTTGGAAGGTGTTGAATATGACATAAATCTAACATTTCAGAAAAGAACATTTCAACACTGTCTGGGCGGCTTTGCTGCATTCGGACCTTGATGCTGTAACTGATGGAACGATCAAGAACGTCCTGCAGGGCAATATGATTAGTTTGTGACTTTAATGTTCAGCAGATTTGACTCATGAAGCAGAACAATGATCCAAAACACATCCTGAAGTTCACCCTTTGGATGCCAGAAAGAAAAACGTTGGGTTAGGTTTTAATCCAGCCCTTCAATCTCACTAAATGAGACCATTGTGTCCATTTACAGTTACCTTTTCAGATCGTGGTTTGGGTAGGTATCGTCCCTTAACATAGGGGAGTCAAACTCATCTTCATTCTGAGCCAAATCAAACATCTGAATGTTCTTAAAGGGCCAGTTTGCCACAATGTATTCATAAAATTAAATTGCTAAAATATAAAATGGCTGTTTCGGCATTCGATAAATGTTTCTTAAAATAAAATACTATTCAACTTCTTTTCACATGGATCAGTCCATCCAGGATTTAGATATTTTTTAGTTTTATTTGCAATCAAAATCACAGATTTTGTGGTTGTAATTTATAAATACTTGTAAGGATTTTTTTAATGATATTAGAGCTAAAGTATGATGTTAAATGTGACTTCTTATGAATCGCTGTAATGGTTACAGGCTACAACTTGACATGAAGTAAGACTGAGGCAGCAGCCACTTAAAGTTTTTGGCCAATTTTGAGAAGAAAATTCAGTAAAATCAGGAAAAAATGTGGGAATTTGTTGATTCTGTGTGAATTTTGCAGATCTTATTGATGTAATTTGGATTCTTAAGGGCCACTTAAAAAGCTGCGGCGGGCCAGATTTGGCCCCCGGACCTTGAGTTTGACTCATGTGCCTTAACACTTGAAATTATCAGCATTGTGAATTTATTAAATTATTGGATGATTTTAAAAGGTGTGAAGGTGGGCAAATACTTTTTATTTAAAGCAGTGAGTGTATAAAACGGAGCATAAAGCTGGCCCAGCCTTTCCTTCTCACGCTGAAGCTGTATTTTTAGTAAGACACAAACTCCCCTTAAATTATTTTGTGATTTCAGTGTATAAAATGTGATTTTTGTTTCATAAATTATGCATGAAATCAACAATAACGTGTATTTAAGCAGTTTCTCTCCCTGCCATCTGCAATCTGTTTGCCAGCACACTGATTTTTATTTGTTTATGTGCTACATTTTGTTTTTGCACACTGTGCTTGCTGTATAAATTAGGGGTCTGGAAGTCAGAGGGGATTCTGGCAAAAACATAATCCACTATGGGAAAAGCTTACTGTTAATGGAACTATAACTAGAAAGCAAATATTATTTTAGTCAATATTACACTTTATAGGGCCATGCTAAGACAAAATACAATTAAATAAAATTATGAGAATAAAGTCATAATGTTATGACTTTATTTTTTTATAATATGATTTTATTCTGGTAATATTACAACTTTATTCTTGAAATATTGACTTAATTCTTGAATTCTTATGACTTTCTGATTTTTTTAAATTATTGCATTACTTTTTTCCCACATTGTTTCCATTTTTATCTCCGTTTTGCAAAAAAAACCCAGAATATTGCAATTTTGTTATAATATTGACTTGATTCTCAAATTATTATAACTTTATTCTCATATTTTTACTTGTTCTTAGTATAGCCTTAATATTCCCTCATACAAAATATACAAGAACTATGAATATTTGTCCAAGTTATTCCCATATTTTTTAATATTTTTGCTCTTTCATTGTCAGTATATTATTATTATTTTTTAATTAATTTAGCTTTCAGTGGCTGGTTGCTCACTGGTTGCCAGGTCAAAACGATGTCAGTGGGGGGCGGGGGGGTAACAACAAATCACTGCCCTCAGGCCCTGCAGCTTGTTTATCCGCCCATGAAATCAAATTAGCTTCAACCAGATGAAACATTTGTCTTGATGGCTTGTTTAATTAGCTCTTCCTACTATTTGAATCTGATAATAGTTGGCAGCCAAATGTTTCACATTAAGTCATAATGAACAAATAATCCTGAGGTTAAAATGTAAATATTTAGCTGAGGTTTTCTTTAAAAGGTTTATTTATGTTTAGAATTTGAAGCATTTTTCTGAAAAATTTGACTTTTGTTTACAGTGCTAATGAAACATATTCACTCCCTTGGATGTTTCACCCTTTAAAGCTACAGTTTTGACTTTGTTGACAAAAAAATTACAAAATAAATCCTTAAATGTCAACTAAATAATGACATAAAATAAATATTTGCATAAATATTCATCTCCTTCCAGTCAGTATTTAGTAGATGCACCTTTGGCTTCAGTAACAGCAGGGAGTCTACATGCTGCTGTTTTTCTCTATTCTTCTTGCCAAACTGTTTCAGCTCTGTCAGGTTGTGTGAACAGGTCTGGACTTTGACTAGGCCACTCCAGAACGTTCACCTTCTTGTCTTCAAACCATTTCTGCATTAGCTGGATGCTCCAGGTCGTTATCTTGCTGGATAATAAATGTTCTCTTGCCGACGGAAACAAATTGTCCTCCAGGAGGCTGCTGCTGTAGTTCTGACTAAAACCAGGAAGTTGGAGCACATCACCCAGTACCAAAGTCCCTCCACTGGCTCCTGTAGCTCAGAGAATAGATTTCAAAATACTGTAGTTAGTTTATAAATCACTGAACGGCTTAGCACCACAATACACTAAAGATCTGCTGTTGTCATAGCAACCTTCCAGACCTCGACTACAGTCACCTTGAGGCGAGTCCATATTTTTGATCACGTTTGATTTGTAAAAGCAATAAAAAGTGTAAAACATCCAAGAGGGCAAATAGTTTTTAAACACACTGTATATTTTTTTATTGTGCAAACTAACTTTGTGATTCCAACATTTATTATTGAGTAGGAGTAGTTTGATCAGGTTTGTTGTCTCCCTAGCAACGAAAGTAAAAGCAAATTCTGCATAACCTTTCTCATTACCGTAAACCTTAAAGAGGGGAAAAAGGGACAAACAAGCCAGAAAAGCAAAAATCCTCGCAGTGAAAAGCTGTTATTTGGCTCTGGACAATGTATTGTGTTATTATTTATAATAAGATCTCCAGCTGGGGGGAGAAAAAAAGAAGCCTTTCAAGGCCTCTAGTTAAAACCTGAATACATCCGGCGCTGTATTATGTGCTGTGGTACAGTTAACACGGTTTGATGATCACACCTGAGATCTGTGCTTGAAGTGCTAATTATCCCTCATTGTGTCCGTAAATACCTCATAATCACTCCGCAATCTCCCGCACCAAATTAACGCGGTAATGCTGCTCCATCAGAGCACTTCGGGCTGACATAAGCCGATGCTGAGCTCTTATGTGGGCCGGGGTTATGTCAGGTCAGCATACGTTGTCAGATTGACGCATAAAACAAACTGACGGCCATTTGCACGTGACGTCACTCTCTTCCAAACTCCGCCCACTCCGCCATGACGGAAAGGTAGTCTAAAAACAGACATCTGTAAGCTAATATCGCTTTTATTTAGCTGATTTCACTTTAAGAATGGTCATAGGGTGCTGCGCGGTTGGCTGCTGAAACATACAAGGTTAGAAACCAAACTTGTCATTTTATTTTATGACTTTTAATGAGGAAAGTTACAGCCGTTAATAATACCGGCAGCCCTGATTTGCTGCGAACACTTTCTACAAGGTAAGAAGATTAATGTTCATATATTTTATAAGTGTGATTAGAAATACGCAATCAAATATCGCATTATGGAGAAAGTAACCATGGAGACAACGCTGCGCACCGTCATGTAGCCTAGCATGTATGGAAAATAACTGGTTAGCATCTCGTCTTTTGTACGTTTTTAATGCTGCTCCAGTGTAAAGCAGAAACGCTGTTTATGACATGGTGATATAAATCGTGTTTTGAATTCAGGCAAAGTGGTAATTTGATCAACACGTCACGAGGAAGAAGGTTCGGGTCGGTTTCTAAGCTAGCTGTTTCCAGCTCTTGTAAATACCGCCGTCTGTGAGCCCCAACCAGGTGTGCTACGTTCACAGACAAATTAGACTGGAACAAATAGAAGCTATGAATAAACTGGCAAAAACAACTTGGGGAAAACAATTTCAGTCGCTCAGTTCAATAAGCACGTCACACACTATTAACAGCTGTATGACGTCCTGACAGCCAGTCAGACCATCAACAGGCGGAGCCGTGTTTTGTTGAGTGCAGCTGCAACTAGACTCTGCTTTAAATACACTTTGGAACAACAACGATGCGTCTAGTTATCATTAAAAACAATTTATTGACCTATGTTTTTTGGTATCTTGTCGCGTATGCTGAACTGACAGCTCCTCTTAATACGCATGCGTACTCACTGCATGTGCACTATGACGGCGTATTCGCGCTGTTTGTGCGGGCGGCCTCCACCTCTGTGTCTGCGGCTCCGTACAGTCGGGTGAGGCTTCCTGTCTGGTCTGATTGATGGCGGTGCCAGCGGAGGCAGCGCTCCCCTGATTGCAGCTACAGACAGCACCGGGCTTCTCATTAACCCGTGATAATGCACCTGTCACCCTGATACGAAAGCCTCACAGCGCATTTGTTGCAGACGGCTGTTCTCGCCGCTCACCATCCACCTCTGCTTTTTCCTTTTCTCTCTCAATTTGTTCTGAACTCAGGTTCTTTATCAGACACGGGATAAGCTCCGACTCTGCTGACTCTGCTGCCGAGCTGACCACAGCAGATGGAGGTCAGCGGTGTATTCCCCCTCCTCTGCTCGCTGCTGCAGCAGTTACACGGTTTAATAGGATCTTTCTCCGGCTAACCTACTGGGACCAGGGCTGATACTGGATCAACTGTTCCAGCCTTCATGGCTGTGTTTGTGTGTGGAATATAAATGTGGTGGCAACTGTGTGTGCTTTCAGACAACATAAGCCTTTTGAGAGTCTCATTTGTTGGCTGGTAAATTCATAATCTCTCCCTGTGGTCAGTGGCTTAGGTTGTAACCGAAAATCGAAAGCTTTCTTCGGACTAAAACACAGAGAAGGAATGCGTCAACCATTAGACCTACAAACCAACTTCCTTGTGATCTGAAGACCTCAAAGAAATGTAAAAATGATTTAGTCAAGGGCTGTCGGTCAGCCGGTCGCATTAAGTGTATGCAGAATCACACTGCAAAAACAAAAAAATCAAGTATTTTCATGTAGTTTCTTGTTCAAATATATTAGTACACGTAAATTAAGACAGAATTAAGTTACAAGAAACTTGTCAACTGCATTTAGGAGCTTGTTTTATGTAAATAATTCCCCAATAATGAAACACCCATTAAACTGTTAAAATATCAACAAACAGCTGTTTCAGCATTCAGTAAGTGTTTCTTCTAATAAAATATTGAACATCTTTTCACACTGATAAGTCCATCAAGGATTTTGTGTTTTTTTTGTTGGTTTTTTGCAAACAAAATCACAGATTCTGTGTCGCTGTTTCAGAAATATTTGTAAGGAATTTTTATGATATTTGTGCTAATATATGATGTTAAATATGACTTATTTGACATCAAGTAAGGCTGAGGCAGCAGTCACTTAAGCTCAAAGTTTTTGGCCAATTTTGAGAAAAAATGTCAGTAAAGTCAGAAAAAATGTGGGAATCTGTTGATTTTGTGTGAAGTTTACAGATATGTGAAAAACTGAAGGGATTTACTGATGTAATTTGGAGTCTAGAGGGCCACATAAAAAGCTACAGCGGGCCAGATTTGGCCCATGAGCCTCGAGTTTGCCAGATGTGCTGCACTTCATGAACTTGCCTAACGGCAGATCATTTCAGTGTTAGAAATTACTGGGGTTGTGTGGGGAAATGTAATTTTCTAGTGTGTGATCGTTTAGCAGCTTGGTAGCGTATAGATGAGCGCTGTCACCTGGTGCAAACCTGCTAACTGGTTTCTCTGGAGGTTCTTGGGACATTGCCACATCTGTGGCTGTGGCGGGAAGAGCTGTGATGCCTCTATAAACATTTACTCAGTAAATCCCACCTTAAACATCAGCTGACTCAATTAGATCTGGGAGTCTGTGTGAGCGAGAAGCCGTCCGCCTCTCATGCAGCAGAAAAGCTCCAGCGTCTTCACTATATGCCTGTTTCTGTTCCATGCTGCTCGTTCCAGTCGCTTTCCCTGCTCTCTGTTGGGTCTGCGCTTGATTTATTTATCCTATCTGAATACACCCCAAGCTTTCACGGGAATTGGAACAAAGTTGCTGAGGAGTGAAAATTGAGAAAAATTAGCAAGTAGATTGTAAATCACTTTGGATCCGATGATGGGAGTCAGAACTGTTGCAGATTGAGTGTCTATAAATTAAGTTAGGGGTTTAAAAAGCTCCAGTAGCTCCTTTTTGTCACCCTTAGAGATGAAATGGAGGAATCGGCTCCGGTTGCTTTTAAAGCTGTGGAATCCAGATTTCCCAGTATTGGCAGAATTTGATTCTGAATAAAGAATGAACATGTGTGGTCCTGGGAATGCGTCTGGCACGTCTGTTTGCCTCCAACCTCCGAATCTCCCGTTTTATCTTCTGCCACGCAAATTCCTCAGAAGACAGTCAAATATCACGTTCACTGTTGAGCCCAAGATTGAGTCCGTCTCATTACGGAAAAGCACAGGGCAAATTAAAACGTGAAAAAGGCCCTGTATGGAGCCAGACCTTCCTGCTTTATGAGCAAAGCGAATGCTGATGGGGTTCCTGTGACACATATGTTCACGGACACCTTTAAGGCTGAACCTCTATGACCTTCCAATCCCAAATTATAGTTCACATACTGGCACAAAATGCTGAAGTGGACAAAAACAATACATGATTGCCATATTTCAACAATGAAAATGGTTGAATTTAAAACACTTTAATCTGATACTTATTTTAAAGCTGATATTCTATGCTTCCTTTAACAGAGTACGATAGGTCTCTGGTCGACACAAAACATGTTCATTACATTTTTTTTGCACAAAATCATTCTTAGATGATGAGATTTCAGTCGGATCAGTTCAAGTGCAACGTCTCCTCTTTCAGAAACTGTTTCTTTTTTTCAGATAGTGCAAAATATTACGGTTCTGCAAATTTGACTTATAAAACTGTCTTTGCCGACACGTTCGGTCTAGAAACGTAAAGTTTGATAAACGGGTCAGCGTGGTAGTCTAGCTTTTACCATTTCAGATGAATTGGCTAAATCAAACCTAATTTACCATTTCATAGTTGATTTTAAGGTTTTGAAGTGCTTAAATAGGCCGACACTTTAATATCTGGTAAAACTTTTACAGAATCGTGTTCCCAGAAGAAGCTCGAGGTGTTTCTAGATGTTCTTCGTGACATTTTTGTATCACTGCAGCTAATACTTTGAAGGATCTGTGTAGCTCGACTTTTAATTGCAGTTGAGCAGAAATGATCAGGCTATTCCTATCAATAGTCCTTTTTTTCTTCTACTCACTATTTTTTATGTTACCTTTTTTAATTCTTTTCTTTTCTCCAATCCGTTTTATTGTAGAAATTTTTGTCCTATTGGTTATGTTTTCTTTCTTGGACTTGTACTGTGCAAATTCACTGAGGTTTTTAGCATTGTGGTTTTTAATATCCTTTTTTTTTTTTTCAAAATGCTGTCATGTGGAAAAACTTTCCAGCTTGAGCCCTCATTTGTCTCAGCTGCTTGCTGAGTGGAAATGATGGAAAACGAGCCTGTCACGATGTGACAAGGGCACCGTGGATATCTTCAACATGGCAGCCTGCTGCGTTTCACATAAAAGGAAAGCCCAGCGGACATAATGGAAACGCAGAGCAACTCAGACGCCTCTCTCAAAGAGTTTAATTCAAACCCTTTTAGATATAAGAGGAAAAAGCAACAGTAGATTTACGCATCAGAGTAATCAGAATGCAAGGAAGGAGGTGGATGGCCTTCAGACGAACATTCGCAGCTGCTGATTAGAGAAGCCATGTTAATGAGATTCATTGACAGTCTAATACGGAGAACAGCATGCCCCCCTGCTGTGGGTGTCTGTGGCGTCCTCCCCCCCACCACACCCCGCTCTTCTCCCGTATTTTGCTAATTTTCTCCGTTTCCATCTTGCCGCTGCTCTCTTCGCCGTGTTTTTCCTGGACTCAGCCAGCAGGGATTCTGTCTGTTTTCAGGCAAATTCTGCAAAAACACAGCAGAGTGGTTTCACCTTCAACTAGAGATAAATACAAGGACTTTTTTTTTTTTTAACCAAGTCGCAAATCTTTAATTTCAAAATCCAATTCTGGTCTCGAGTCCCTAAAGACTGAAATAAATGTTCTATCACTGGATGCTTGTAACTTTTTAGCCAAATCTAATAAGTAAGCATGTTCAAAAGGAACATGGTTTAAAAACAACAAACCACCAGTGATGTAGTGAGAGAATGAACACATGTTAAATTTCTGTCAGAATGTTAAAGAAAGGACTTTCAGTTTGAAGAGCAACGTTAGTTATAACAAGATAAACAGATGCCAGAGTAAAAGTAAAAAGTACTGATACCTGAAAAACCTACTTAAAATGATGCATGATTAGTTGTGACAATAGACTTTATTTGAGAAATATTTCCTTTAGATACAGTAATAATGCTGTAGGCTGCTTAGTTTTAATACATGTTTATAAAATATTGTGACACGAATATTGCCATGTTATTCACGCTGCAATGCATTCTGGGTAAATGACGACTAATGGTCCAACTGCGCTAACTCCCTCTAGCCACAAAGGGATGAGTAACGTCTTTAGGCCTTTTCAAATTGAACTGGAGCACGTTGAAATCAATGGGCATCTGGAAATCATAAGAGGTGATGATGAGGAGAAGGACCAGTCAGAGGACAGAGTTGGTCATAAGAGTTGGTGTTTGTTGCTGTTGCCTTTAGCGTCATGAATGAAACAATGAATGACACTTGCCTCTGGTTGGACTGTGTGATCTATGAAGTACTTTCGAAGCTCTGTGTCCAGTCTGGTCTTCATCTGGGGAGGCAGTAGTGCCGCCAGTACTACTGCTGCAGAGCTCCATTAGCATTTAAAGAGCTTCCAGTGCTGTCTGTCTGATGTTTCTCCCAGCGTTTTTCGCCCCGGTGGCAGCGGGGTTTAGGCACTCTGTGGATAAAAACTGTCAGCACGGCATTTATTTTTAGCTTGTTAATGTAACAATCACCTGTTAGAACCCTTGTCAGATTTGCTCACACAAATTACTCCAAGTCTTCTGGAGAGAAATGTTGAGAACACAAATTAGGTCCTTCAGAAGTTGTGTTCAGATCCGGCTCTATCTCACTGCGCTCTTCTTTTTTTTTTTTTATGTGGGAAGCATCCAGATTCACCTCACTGCTTTTTTTAAATCTTTTTGTTTTGTTTTGTTTGTTTGTTTTAAATTACAGCCAATAGTGACACAGTGTGGCATTATCTAAAATTACACCTGTCAAATGCAACATGCATAAAAACAACTCGGGTAAAGTTAGCCTACCTGTGTTTACTCTGTAGATTCCAGTACAGAATGGACCAAAACGCGTCAACAACCCAGCAAGTGAAAAAATGGCGACCTCCAGGGGTTAAAAATTATAACAAAATATATAAATTTTTGAAGTAATTATGAGTTGTGGTGCATCACAAACAACAATTTTTAGTTAATAGGAAAATTACAACTTATTTATGCCAACATGTTCAACTAATCTTGGATTCCTTTAACTGTAACAAAGTACTTCTACATTTTTACTTTACAACTCTGGATTTTTCACAGTTCTCCAAATTTATTAAAAGATTATTGGACTTGATGAATAGCTTTCTAGGATACTAAAAGGTGATTGAGTGAGGGTTATTAATGTGAAATAGCAATTGGCTTGGACCAAATAAACAGAAGTACCAGTAAAATGAACTACTTCTGCTTTACACACTTCCACTCTGAGCCCATTCATGTTCCTATGTGCACCATGTGTTGTTCACCAACAAAATCCTGAGGGGATCTCACTTTTGAGGACTCAGTGGAAAACTGCAGAGAGAAACGAAGGAACACAGATGTTTTAGCTCAGCAGGCTGAAGGATGAGTTCATGGGGAGAACATCTGAGGTTTTCTGCTCTGCTCACTCCAAAAGGAAGTTTTAATCCATCCAGTCAGAGAATTCATGTGCAGATATTCATTAAAAAGAGGAGAGAAAAAACAATTAAGGTACAACTAATGTTCTTTCGTTCAAACTGTTGGAGGTCGTAACTTTTTTTGGCACAGCCAAACTTCATAAAAGAGATGGAAGATTAAAACATCAGCCAGATGCATAAGCAGAAACAAATGTCCTGGAATGTTTTTAGGTTTGCGTAAGATGCTCTGTGTGCGACTAGCAAAAGTCAAAGTGTGCACTGACTCTGCTCAGGTCTGCGTCCTTCCACCACTTTAATTTCTACACTAATTGGTGTCACAGTCCAGCTAAGGACAGGAACATTATGAAGTTTGCTGATGACTCTGTAATTGCCTTTGCTTGATGACCAGGACTGTGGCCAATCATTGACAACCGCTTGACCTCTGAGGCTAATACACTGTAAAACATCTGAAGGTGGTTTAATTTGAAAGTCCACCCCCTGCCTTGAAAATGCAATTTAAGTCAACTGTGGCAGATTAGTTCACTTATGTCACTACCAATGGGTGCTTTGCGGTTACCTAGCAACCCCAGCCAAGCCCAGGACGTCACCTAGCAACCCAGTTCTAGTTCCACCGGCAGATTATTTCACTCATAAAACATTTTTCCCATGTTATAAAATAATCTGCCTGTGAAACAAGTACTTTTTCATCAATACTAAGAAATTATTGATTTAAAACAAGCTCATATTTCTTGCTGGAAAGTTACTTGTAAGTTAGTTTTGTTTTATTTCAAGTGTACTAAGATATTTGCACTAGCAACTAGATTAAAAATACTTGGTAAGATTTGGGGTTTTACAGTGAAAAAGGCATAAATGTTAGGTCTCATTAATAATTTGAGATAAGCCAAAACAAACTGTGATGGTATATAATTGTTCTGTGTGCAACATGGATGTTGTGGAGTATTTTTATTACCGTTTTTTTCCTTTATGTTATGTATTTATCTGCAATTTGTTCTTGCTGTCTGCAAAGCAAATTACCCCTTGGCAGACGGTAAAGCTTAAAGTTTATCTGAAGTGTTGGTGGAAGTTTGTAAAGGAAAAAACAGTCGATGTTGTGATTACACTGAGCGAACTGGACCTGCTGCTAGTTCCAAGTGCTTCTAATTAGGATGAACCGTTTCAGTGTCTCAGTAATCACGCTTCATTACCAGACAATCAGCTGTAAACGTGCTTCTGTCACGTCGTTCATTCGCTCTTTCCTTTTTGCCGAGTGGCTGCAGAATCAGCCTGGAGGCAGAGAGAGGAGCAGCAGAGGTCAGGTGGTGGGTCGAACCACTTCTGCTCCCATCACGACTTCATCTGACCTCCATCCGCCGAGGGGAAACTAAACTCAACAAACCACAAGCAAACACAGCTTCTGTCCAGACCGCATCGCCGGAGACTGTGGTCACACTTGGACACTGTTGTAAAATTAGTGATATACAGTCATACATCATCTGTAGAAAATGTAAACAGCTTCTTACAGTCATTGATAAAATTTCACATATTTATCAGTGCAGGAAGTTGGAGGCAGCTTTCGCTCATGCTTGCCAAGCCTTTCCAGAAAAGCGTCCTTATCTGGATGAAAGCGCTTTGTGAAAGCATGCATTTATCGCCAGATGTTCACACCACTTTTAGTACGATTTTTCAACTGATACCAAGCTTTACATCTTCTCTACTGTGGGGTCAGAACCAAATCAAGGTTATTTTTAAAATTTTGCTTTAACCGATTGCTCGTCGAAGTTTACTTTTTTAATTTCGCCACATGCACACTGCATTGGTCGACACAAACCAGGAGAGGCTTGTGATTTAAGAGTTAAAAACTGGCATTACATGCAAAACGTATTGAGGTATTGCATGTTTCTTGATCCACCCTCGTGCTTGAGTAACTAATGCGAACATGTGCTCAGCAACTGGATAAACGGTCTGTTTTGCACTTTTAGCTGCACACAGGAGACTGTGAAAGCAAATAAGTTGTCAGATGTCGTAATTATTTTTCCTCCGCCATGTGTTATATTTTAAAGAAGTCAGAAAACATTTTTTATTTTCAGGAAAATGATCATGGACGGTATTCGGTCAACTTCCTGTCAGTCCGCTGTAGCTCATAAACATGATATGTTGGTTTGTAGATATAAATAAATTAAGTTTTCACTGGAATATTGAAGCATTAAGAGTTAATTCAGCTTTTTTTTACTCTCCTCATTGCCCCATTGGAGAACCTTCAGGTTCATTTTTATTCTTCCTTGATTTTTCCTCACCTGACAGCCGAGGGCCTTTTGACACATCTTGGCCATATTTCATCGTTTGTTTGTGATGGCTCAGGCCCAGGTAATTTTTGGTGTCTTGGATGAGGAGGAGGCCTCCGTACGCTGACCACACAGCTGGAAAGGATGAGCTCATCTGTGAGGCAATGAACCGCTTCACCCTTTGAAGTTACAGCCTTTATTTCCAAGGATTCAGCCAATCACTGATCCACCGGACAAAAGATTCATGTGAGACCAGCTAAGGCCTTTATGAGGCGGGAACAGGCAGAGAGGGGGTAACTGGACTGTGGGGTGCGTCTACGTCCAAGCCATAAAAGGTTTTCTGTGTAAAGAGACTCTGGCTGCACCTGGGATCTGACTAAACTAAAACTTTAACCTCTTTCTCTCACCTTCACCTGGCTGTCACTCCACATCATTTTTAACTGTAGATAGTTCTTCCATCAGGAGTTTGGGTGGATTATCATACAGAAAGATTATTGTCCTTCCATTTAAATTACACAACGTGATAGATCTGTAATGGTCGGTAATCAAATCCCTCAGGTTTGGCCATCTGCAAGCCATTTAGTATGTTCTTGTTTTCACACCATAGCAAGCTCTGAATGCTTTGGGTCACTTTGACCCTCTGTCAGTTGACTGAATTTCAGTCTGGCATATTTCTGTTCCGTCTATTTGTACTTCCATTTTTAGGCCACATTGAAACTGTTGTGTAGTTGGTGGATTTTCATGAATTATTGCTCAAAAAGATAAAATAAATGTTTAAATTTCATCTATATAGGATATTGTTTTCTGGACACTTTGTATTACACCCTATTTCCATTTATTTTTCTTCTGATCCGCGTATGATTAATTTGAATCTCAAGACATTTGCCAGTAATATGTTTCCATATATTATTGAAAACCTTGAATATCAGAAATTAGTCATTTAAACTAATGTCTGTATAGTAGATTATTAAAAATTACTTTGTCAATAATGAGTTGTCTGGTAAAAACATCCCTCTGGCAATTAATGCATGGTTGGGACTTAAAGCAAAAAAAGGACGAAATGGGGACATCGTGTGGTTTGGCGACGGAGCAGGCGGCCATCTTGGATTCAATTCCTGACCTCAAAACCTTTACTGCATATCTTCCTTTCTCCTCTTTCCACATTTTTACTTATTGCTACCTGTCAAAAAAGGAAATTAATGACAATAAAATCTTTAAAAAAAAGAAGGGCAAAATGGGGTATAGTCAACCATTTTGCCCTGGGGTGACTAGACAGGTTCAAATTAAATTTAAAGTAATTTAGGAACCAAAAACAACTAAATAAAACAGAGAATGTAAGTCTCTCCATATATTGTTTCCACTAGAAACTAAGCAAAAGTACTGGATAAGATTTTGTTTTTGCAGTTCAGATTAGATTATTTGTGAATCCAATTAAACGCACAAACATTTAAATGTTCCCAAGTTGAACATTTGATTCAACTTGGGAGAAAACTGCTTCAAGCTGCAGTGACTTATTTGAGAAGTCGACATAATTGCTACTCCACTTAAAATATATAAATGTGTTAAAGCTCTTAAAAAAATTAGTTGAAATAGGCCGACACTTCTCAATGTAAAACTTCTGCATAAATTGCACCGGAAGGACTTATGTTTTGAAGAAATGTTCTTCGAAATGATCCAGATTTCTTCAATAACAGAGTTTGATATCTCTGATCATTTTTATTATGAAGCTAGTGATATGCATGTTCTTAGGAAGTATAGCCTACCACAGTCTGTAAACGCCTCTGGTTAGTAAATAAAATGCAGCTTTTAACAGCGAAAGAAAAGAGACTTTGCGGTTTCGTTTTCAATTTCAAAATATTAAGTTCATCATTTTAAAACGATGTGCTTCCTCTATCCCACTCCAAGACGTGTTTACCTGGCAGACCAGTTCACTTACTGCAGTGAGTTAAATTGATGTTTTCTACCTCAATCTGTGGATTTTAGCTTTCAGGTCATCTTTCAGCTGCAGGGATCATGGCGCACACCTGACCTTTCCTGACAGAACGGCCTCTCTTCTGAGATGGCTCTGTGAAACCATTCCACCTCACATAAAGCCAAAACCCACATGACGAGTCCAGTAAACCAGAATGTGATCAACTCCACTGGAGGGAGTAAGCGGCAACGTTGTAGAGGCTGTTCACCTGAGTAATTGAGTTTTATTTCTTAAATTTCACTCCCTCGTTTTCCCAGCCGGCACTTCGCCGCATCTGGTCTTCCGGGGAGCCGAGTCGTTTATAGCCAGCGTGAGAGAATTTGTCGCTAGATTGCCTTTGTCATTTTGATTCATGTGGGGCTCGCTGCTGAGCGTGTTACTGTGCGATACTGACTCTGCTCTCTCTCCTGCCGCTGTTATTAACTCAGATGTGTCCTGAGAAACGAGGAGTCGCACTCTGAGGAAACTTTTTTTTCTTTTCTCGCTTTCTAAATGTTTTTCCTCACCTCCTACGTCGCGCTGCTTATTGAACTTTTGCCGTCTCCGTCTTTCGCACCCTCCGCTCTGAGCTGGAGGTGGGTGGGTGGGTGGCGATGGAAAAGGTGGAGTGTAAGACGGCATGTGGATGAGAAGGAGCAGCCATTACAGCTGGTTCTGCCGCATGAGTCATGACACCGGCTAAGATGCGCCTGGCTGAACTTTCACCTCTTCCTCTGCTGCAGGATTTATCTCACCATCTCCAGGGAAAGTTAAAAATACACTTGCACAAATTCAGGAGAGAAAGGAAGTTTGATTTATGGACCTCAGTCACATAACAGACCGGCTCAACCTTTATTATGTGTTGCATTTCTGTGCAAAGCATGTTGAAAACATAAGCAGGGACCAATATTATTTATATTATTTTCATGTTAAATCCTAAAGTTTCATTTGACTTTGATATTGCATATTACGTTCTACAAGGATTCAAACCTAAAAATAAATTACTAAATGTCAAGCATCTCACAGCCAAATCAAATGAATTGCAGAAAGAAAGAATACAGCTAAAGTTAACACCTGGACGCAGTTTGAAAATAATCCCTAATCCCAGACATCGACGCTATTGAAAATTTGCGGACAATCTTCAGGGATTCAAGAATTTTTATTGTCATACCATTTCGCAATTGTTTGCTTGTGGTACGAAATTCAACCTCGGGTCCCAGATGAAGAAGTCTTCCCTCAGCCTCCTGCCTGAGAGGATCGGCTGGGTGGAGTCCTTCATGATGTGGAGCTCTCTCCTGCTGCATCGTGCTATGATGAGGTCCACGATGGAGGGAAGGCTGCTTCACGCAGTCCTCCGTGCAGCTTTAACCACCCTCTGCAGAGCCGTCCTCTCAGCAGCAGTGCAGCTTCCGCGCCACACAGAGATGCAAGTAATGCAGAGAATGCTCTCCACCACACAGCGATAGAAGCTCCCCAGGACTGAGCTCCCTAGTCCAGCTCTCCGCAGCTTCCTGAGGAAGTGGAGATGCTGGTGGGCCTTCCTGGCACTCCAGTTGAGGTTGCTGGATATATGCACACCAGGTACCTGTTGCTGGAGCTCACCTCCCCATCTGCTCCTCTGATGTACAGCGGCCGAAGAGGATCCTTGTCACGTCTGGAAACCACCACTATCTCCTTGGTCTTCCTCACGTTGATGCAGAGGTTATTTTCTCTGCACCAGGTGTTCCACCTCCTCTCTGCGGTGGCTTGCCGAGCAGTCAGTGCTAAGGGTGATGGAGGACGAGATGGTGTTGTGGAGCCTGACAGTCTGAGGTCGGTTGGTCAGGAAGTCCAGAATCCAGTTCCCCAGTGTGGGACTCTATAGGAGTCGGATCTGCAGGAAACCATCCAATAGAAATAAATTATTCAATTCAGAGAAGAATGATCAAATACTCTGCGAGAACCATGTTGTAAGCAGAACCTGGAGATTCTCTCTCTTATTTTGTACTGTCATAACATAGTGATCATTTCAACAAATGTATAACAAAATAATTTTTGTAAAAACTACATGCAGCTTTATATTTGAATGACAAGTTGAGCTGTTTAAAATGCCAATAGCTTATGGTTTGCATATTCTTTGGGTCCTGGGTTCTGTGTGGAGTTTGGTGCTTTCCAGGACACTCTGGCTTCTCCCACTGTCCAAAAACCTGCATGTTGGGTGAAATGACTGATCTAAATCCCCACTAGGCCGTGGGTCTCTAGGTTTTTCTGGAACGGAATGCCGACCCATTCAGGATGTCCTCTGGAAACGGGCAAAAGGAACCCTGCAAGGGTTAAAAGGTTACAGAAAATAAACGGACTGGGTCATGGGTTTTCAGGTTTTCTTCAGTTTCCTGCTGTCGACAAGTGAAATGCAAACTACTAAAATACTTTATAGGTCCATAATTATATAAAATTATTCTTGAACAAACGTCTCCATTGTACTGACTCCCGTTCTTTACTTTGGAAAGGTCTGTTCTCACATATTTCTTTTTCCTCTTTTCAAAAGAAGATTGCTTAAAATTGCAGTTGTGGTTTAGAGCACTTGTTTTGTCATGCAAGTTGGTTATCTCTCTCAATAAATCAGCAGCACAGTTGATTTTTTTTCCTGCTTTACTGCCCTCCCAATGCCTCCTCTGCTTCACTGCTAACCCGGCATGTTTGCCGTTCGCTTTGCGGTCTGTAAAAGCAGGAGCAAAAGTGACGAGATGGGACAAGAACCGTCCCCCTCGAGACGTGGCGTGTTTCTGCCTCAGTCAGTCCTGAGTGAAAGCTTCAGCCCTGACTAGTCGTTAGCTTGCAACAACAACAACAACAAAAAACTTCCCTGAAAAGAGATCAGCATGATTTAGCGGTGCTTTCGCAACAGGTGCCATGATTTTAGCTCAGAGTGCCACATGGCAGAACGCTGCTTCGCCGTCATCACCGAATGTCGCTCTAAATCACTCCGAGAAGAGTTTTTCTGGCTTGTCCGCGTTGTTAAATATGCAGTCTCTCTGGTGAACCTCAGGAGTCTGCTCTGTGATTGGAGGCAGAAATGACGGGCTTCTTAATGGGGAAAGCAACCGGCGGTGGAAGCGTGTGTTTTTCTAGCTCATCTGGTTTAGATTAGAGCTTGCCTGAGCGCCGCTGTCACACTGGCAAGTGGAGAGCGGATGGAGGCATGAGGAGATGAGGAGGGTGAGGAGAGAGTGGACCAGTAAAAAAGAAAAAAACACTAGTGAACAGCAAGAGGTTTGCTGTGCTACTCCAAATTCTAGAGAGGTCTTGTGTATCAGTGAAAGCCAGAAAAAGCCTCAAAAGCACTTTGTCCTTAAACATTTTAAGGCTGAGGACCTCTTAATACATTTAACAAAGACTCACAGACCACCTAACTTGAACTATAACTCACTACTTGTTTTTTAGTTTTGTTCAACTTAATGAGAATGGTGGTTTTGCAAATGAACAAATTTATTCAGGGTTTTTTGAGTATGAACAGATTCTAAGCTTTCTAATGATGTCAAACACATGGAAATCAACAAAGAAGTTGTGTTATGTGCATTAGTAACATTTTAGGGGTAGTTGAAATTTAGACAACGAAGAGCCGTTCAAAAGAATCGAATCGCTAGTGAACGACACATCAAAGCTCAGCAGGAATGACTTCCTCCGATCGTATAAGTAATCCTGACGTTGTTTTCTTTCTACCAATATCTTCAGTTTTTCTTTTGAGTGCCTTGGTTTTACGCCACTTACCCATTATTATTTTAAAACACAATCCTTTGGTAAGCTAGCTCTAGCCTCGCACTTTGAGGTGACGTCACGGCAAATTAACGGTCGTTTACGTGTAATGCCTTGCGGACCTCTAGGGGGCGCCCGCGGACCACTGATCTAGTCTGCAATGAACAGAAGTAAAGAACCTACAGCAGTGGTTTCCAAACTCTTTAACATGTGGGCCAAAAATGTCAAGTTGCAACTAGACCTGGGGTCACAAAATTTTTAGTACTTTTATATATATTTGGAAAAATTATATATATGTTTTACTTGCTAAATAAACTAAACGTATAATATTTTAATGAAATAAGCAAAGCAGACAGATATCTGTATTTCTTTGTAGACGTAAAACAAAAAAGGATCTTACATGTTTGTCAGATTAGCAAAAAAAAAAAAAAAACTGCAAATCATATCCTAAATTTTTTTTTTATCTCTTTTTGGATTTTTTTTTGTCTCTTTTTAGTTACAAGAACAGTTTATGGCCACTTAAGTTCCCAGGTCTGCATTTTAGTAAAAACCACCGGATGTTTTTGTATCCTATTACTAAAAAATTACATTAAAAGCAAAACTTTGGATGAAAACTTTGGGTTGGATTTCCACTACTACCTTTACAACACTGCTCCCTCAGCCTTAATGTTAAGTTACAGTCCATGATCAATATGGTGGGTAACAAAAGTCACAATTAATGTCTTATATAAGTGCATATTGCAAAGATTCTTGAAAATATTTCAAAATATGCGAATTTGATTGCAAAAAAATCACAAATTATTTTTAAAATTCTGGAGGAACTGATTACTGTGAATAGATGGTCAACATTATTTCATTTTAAGAACTTTTCAAAGGCAGAGAAAATGATTTATTAATACTTTAACAGTTTTGCTAATGTGTTTTATCAATATATTCCGGCACAACCGTCCCTTTTGGGTCAAGTCATATATGATCTTGACATGACCCAAAATACCCAAAACGTGCAATCTAGGCGAATGCCCGTGCCACGTCCTTGTCTGCAAACAGATCTGCTGCAGTGGGACGTTTCACCCTCTTCACCTTCAAAACATCCTTCTGCCTCAGCATCCGCCTGCCTCTTGTTCCTCTGCTGATGCACTGAGATCGCCCCTAAGACTCTGACAGTCCCTCCAGAAGGAGGAAAGACAAACACAGGCAGAAGAGAGGGAGCGTATCCATATCTCTCTCTGCTGGTAGATGTTGTTTCCATGGTTTACCAGCTTTCTTTTGGCCGTGTTGTGCGGTTCATACAGAGTCACAGAGAAAAAGCCACAGACATGCTGGAGCTAATTATTTCTTTTGCTGACAACCTCACGCTCAGCAGCTTCAATTTGGATCAGCTACGGCCCTCCACCCGTATCTGTTCTGTGTTTTGTTATAACATAAAAAATGTACCTTCAGACATACTGTGAATTTCTCTCTACATGTGTATTTTTTTTTCTTGTTTTTGAGTTAATCCAGGCTTTTAAAGGGGGAGCAGAGGAGGGAACAGGGGGATTTGGAGTGTTTTGAGCCTGTCAGTCTGTTTCAGCTTGTTGAGCAGCCTTCGTGCAGACAGCATTTCTAGGTCAGGCCAAATAGACGACCTGTATTACAATGAGTGGCATGTGTGTTTGTGTATTTCTGGGTGTTTCTGTCCTGGATCTTGCTGTCTCACTGTCCTCAGGCTCAGACGACCCTCTGTCATAACAAACGTCTCCTGAACTAGAAAATCACCCGTCAGGGTGGGAGACGCGCTGAAAGATGTTACTCTGAACATGAAACATCTGTAATCAATGCAAGAATCTTAAAGCAACTATACAGGTGGACTGCAGTAAGTTAAAATATAGAACCTAAAATGTAATTTATTTTTAAAATTCAGTTAAAAATATAAAACTTCTCTTCTATATGCAACATAGTTTTATTTTAACAATATTTTAGATGTAAAGTTTGTCAAAATGTGTTTGTTTATTCTTTGAATTTATCTTTGTTGAGTGAAGAAGCCGTTTCTCCAGACATTTATCGGTATATTAAGTTCTGTTGATGGTTACCATAGTAACCAGTAACCGACAGCCCAGCCCCAAAAAGTATTTGGTAAAACGGTTACTCAAATGCTCAGTAACTGATCAAATTGTCAATCATTTAATATTTAAAACTTAATCAGACAACAAGGTTATGCAGAAATGTTGGTATTTAAAGATCAAAATTTAAATAATTCATATGAAATAATTACAAAATTGCAAAAGGAACATTTTTCCAAATAATTTCTTTCAATACAAAACTTATAAAACTAACAAAAATTGCAGGCGTGTGCTATAATCTGGTGAATTTTTGGTTAAAACATGTTTGTTCTTCATTCAGCAAAGTTACTCAAGATTAGAGGTACTTCATAATAAAATTACTCAAGTAAAAGTCAAAAGTCTCCTCCTCAAAGTACATTTTTTTCCAAAAAGTTACTCGAGTAAATGTAACTGTAGTTACTACCCCACTCTGGTTTTATTAATATATGCAGAAAATCACCCCAACTAACAGAAATAAAGGTTTAAAAAGCGTCAGTCTGTGTGTAATTATCCATATAAGCAAATAAAGCCATGTTGCTTTTCAGTCTGCTGAGTCCAAAGAGGCGAGACGGAGGACCTGCACCATCAGGTGATCGTTTCCATGTCAACAAGTTTGTCTCCTAAGACTCTTTGCTCACAACCCCGGTACATCCTCCACACTGTTTCCTGTCCAGTTGCTCCTGGTTACAGGCTGATTTTTGGTTGTTTTCTGCATTAGAATCCCGTCTTGGTCCCATTTTAACTGCCGTCATGTTGAGCTGCGATCCGTTTTCATTGTTCTGTAGTTTCTGTTCTGCCATATAGTCCATCATATTCCCTCTGAATCTGCGCTCTGGTTTCCCATTCAGCGTCTCCCGCTCTGTTAATTAGTACCTCACCTTTCTTTTGTTCCACTACATGTTCTCTTCTGGTTCACTCTGTTTTTACTCATTTATGCAGTGATTAACTTTGTCACTACTTTTTGGATTTGTCATCAGGTTTTTGACTTCATGTTTTTGGATTGGATTCAGTTCTGTGAGTTTTTTTCTTTGATTTATGAAACGGCATCTTTCTGCATCATGTCTGCCTGCTCTAGAGTTATTATCCTGAAAATGATAGATTACAAATTCATATTCAAGGTATCGGCAGTGGAAGAGTGTGTGTCACCAGTGTTACCAGGTTGTTGTGTGTTGCAGATTTCTGAAAATGAGATCTGGATCTGACTGGGTTTTTACCTGGTTAAATAAAAGATGCTTACTGAACGGGTCTAAAGACCACTGGAACTAAAATTTCTGTATTTTTGAAAGCTATTTTCTTTCTTTCTGGGTATAAATTGTCAGATGATCCCCAAACCGTGCAGCGCACAGAGAAGCACGGTGTCTCGGGTATCATGATATGGGGATGCCTCTTCTTCCTCAACTGCAAGCAGTAAATATGTGAATTAACAGCTGTTATACAGCTAACTGTTCAATAGTTCACACAACTTTTCATGCTTTTTTCAGTATTTATAGTAAATGCTTAAAACATAAAATGCAGATACATCCTCAAACTCATTTTTGTTTTGGGTCGAATCAAGATCATGAATGCTCTTAAAGGGTTGGTTATGCATATTGATAAAAACAGTTCACCAAACTGTTAAAATATCTATGAAATCCTAAAATTAAATAATATTACTGAACATATTTTCCGTCTCTCCAGGATTTCGTGATGCCTTTTGTGATTTTTTTCAATAAAAATCAAAGTGTTTGTGGTACTAATTTGGAAATATTTGCACTTATTTATGAAAGTAAATGCGACTTTTTATTACTCGCTTTGTAGATCATGGACTATAATTTGACATCAATTAAGGCTGAGGCAGATGTTTAGTACAAGTAAGAATGTTTTTGACAATTTTTGAGAAGAATTTGCAATAAACTCTCAATTATGTATTGGCGCAAAAAAGTGTAGGGATTTGTTGATTTTTGCATGAATTTCCATGATAATTCTGAAGAAACTTGAGGGACTGATTTATATAATTTGGCAGTAAACAGATAAAAACTATATCAACTTGATAACATAATAACTTAATGTTTAGTCTGGTATCTAGAAGTCCACATAAAAAGCTACGGCGGGCCGGATTTGGCCCACAAGCCTTGAGTTTGACTCATGTTCCAGAGTGATTTTGGGTGCGTTCACACTGCAGCCTGAAGTGACTCAATTCCGATTTTTTTTGACATAATGCGACCTGTATCCGATCTTTTCATGGCAGTGTGAACAGCACAGGTCGGATTCTTTTTCGAATGTGACCCATATCCGATACTATCCGATTCAAATGCGACCTAACGTCCAGGTCGCATTCATCCGAACTGAACGTTACTGATTCTCAACAAATCTCACTATTCTGCGTCCTGATACGCGCAAGCGGGAAGAAAAACAACAACCATGGCAGAATATATGAGGATTAAGTTGTTAATAGGCTGCTCCGGCCGGACAACAACTTCAAATATGTAAGCTAACCTCCACCGTTAGCCTCTATGTTTACTTCCGCAAACACTGAGCACTTCTTCTTTTCATGGCGGTTGGCAGAACACTGAGAACGCTGACGCTATTGCGCCCTCTACTGCGCATGCGGGACACTTTCAGGTCGTTTGCCCGTTTACACTGCAGAACACATACAAGTCGCATTTACTGGCAGTGTGAACGGCCCCGGCAAAAAATTGGAATTGCCCAAAAATCGGAATTGAGTCACTTCAGGCTGCAGTGTGAACGCAGCCTTTGATCAGTTTTCCTTCATGTTTTGGTTTGAAATGGACTCCGATCGACATTATATGTTTTGTTCATACGGTGAGTAAATGTTACTGTTATTTTTGCAGGAGGAACCCGAAGGAGGCTGGAAGAAAAAGTCGTGTTACCTTGAAAGCAGTCAGACAGTAAGCTGGGGGAAATCTCTCCTGCTGGGTGGCCCGCTAATCTCTCTCGGAGCTAACACTGCATTTCTGTTTTCTGAGGCACACCTCAGCTTTATCGGTGTTTTCCTGTCTTTTGTTTGTGTATCATCCTCCATCTCCAGCTGAAACATACCTTTGTTCTCCATCCATCTTTTATATAGCAGAACGGCTGGATCTCCCAGAGGAGACGTCAAAGCAAGCAGACATCATGTCCGCGGACGGAAAACTTCAATGTTTTGACAGAATAAAGCCCAGAGCAGCAGCACCAGCAGCAGCGTGTTTGTGCGGACAGCAGTGAAGTAAAGCTGCAATTATTTGTTTGTTTATGTGCCGTCTGTTCAGTCCCAAGTATTTATTTTAAAATTCTCTCGTCTCGCGTTCCAGAACAATAAAACTCCTTAAGACAGTGGTATGCAGACTATTTACCATGGGGGTGAAAATTGTCAAGTTGAGAACACTTCATTTTGTTTTAATTAAAGGTGAGTTTCTTAAGACATTTGTTGTTTTCATGTCTTTACCATACTAAATAGATACTAATTTAATAAAACAGAGAATTTGGAGTCTTTAAATCATTGTTGATCCAAAATATAAATTAGGTCTTGCACAGTTGCAGTATTAAATGACGTAAATATTTTCAAAAGCATTTTGGAGGTCTGGGGATTTTATTGTCTTATTTTTTTCTTTTTAAACTTTGTTGTATTTACATTTTTGCAACAAAGGTTGTTCAGTTCAAATTCAAAAATTCATTATTAATCATAAATGGAAATTAAATTAAATTGCGCAGCATTTGTTGGTTTTAAAAAAGTGTAATCTATGAAAACATTGCTAATACAGTTAAATACTGTCTTGTATCTGAATAATAAGTATTTAAGAAGATTTTATTTGTCTGTGAAAATCTCAAAATAATTGCAAATATGCTCCATTCTTGAATTACGGACTAAGGGACCACAAATGGACAATCCTGCCTTAAGACAATATTTTGGAGTTGGACAACACTGGCATTGGGAATGGAAATGCCTCACCAAGCACACTTGCTCTTTGTTGACCTTTTGCACGTGACGTCACGCTCTCCAGAACTCCGCCCACTCCGCCATGACGGATGTCAAAACAACCAATGCGCTCCTTTAAAGCCAGTCTAAAAACAGGCATCCGTTTCCTAAAATCGCTTTTATTTAGTTGATTTTACTTTAAAAATGGTCGTAGGATGCAGCGCAGTCGGCTTTAGAAACAGAGAAGGATAGAAACCAAACTTTTGTTTTATGACTTTTAATGAGGAAAGATACGGCGGTGATGGATATCAGCCGTTAATCATGACTGTCAGCCCTCGGTGAAATCGCGGATTTGCAGCGAACACTTTTTAAAGGTAAGAAGATTAACGTTAATATACTTTATAAGTAGAAATATGTCAAATATTGTGTTATGGAGAAGGTTACCGTCTAACCGTTGGTAACCATGGAAACGGTGCCGCGCCGTCATGTAGCCTAGCATGTACGAAAAAAACTGGTTAGCATCTCGTCTTTTGTACGTTTTTAATGAAACACTTTTTATGACATAGTGATTTAAATCATGTGGTGTAAATTCAGGAAAAGTGGTACTTTGGTCAACACGTCAGGAGGGAGGCGGTTCGGGCCGGTTTCTAAGCTAGCTCTTTGTAACTCTTGTAAATACCGCCGTCTGTGAGCCCCAACCAGGTGAGTTACGACCACAGACAAATTAGTTCGACTCGAAGAAGTTGAAACCATGAACAAACTGGCAAAACAATTTTAGTCGCTCTTTTCAAGACTCTCATCCCTCACTTCCGACATTTTGAATGATTAAGTGACGTAGTTGCTAAGGGTCAATATGGTCAAAGTGTTGTGTGCTTGGTAACAACGTTTCCAAGAAGGTCAGAGGTCATCCCATCATGTTCTCTTCCACTTTTTTGACATCAGCCTGTTCAGACGCGCTGCAGAGTGCCTTACATCTGAGAACACATGTCCTCCAGACGCTCAAGTAGCTGCAAATCAGCATTAATATTCATGTCGCCGCAGCACTTCTTCCACATAACAACCCGTGCTGCTGCTGGTTTCGGCGGGGACAACCGAGTCCTGCTCCGATGGAGAGCTCGACTCCGTTGTCATGGCGACAGAGACGTCGTGGCAGTTGGAGTGCATCTCCCCGCCGAAAATAAGGACCAGCACGGAGCATTATGCATCTACTCGTGCTGCCTCTTTACTATTAATGGACATAAATATTTATGCGGTTTGGAAGATATTTTCGCAGTGGAGGAGAGCCAGGGGCCTGTGGCGAGCGGAGACATGAGCTGATGAAGTGGTCTTTGTCAGACATTTGTGATCATGTGCTCCGTTAAGGATGCACAGGCACAATGCAGCGTGAGAATAATGATGCTGGGTTCAATGCGTGATGCAGACTGTGCTGTTATTGTGCATTTAAATCTAATTTGAGTCTTGAAAGTTGTTTTCCTAGACTACCATATTTTTATTTTCAGGTTTTTAACTTTTTTTTTTTGGTTTGTATGCAAATCAAACAGTGGAAAACACCCTCTTAGCTTTGCTGTGACATAAATCAGACTTTGAATTTTGGACTGCCTCCTGCCCATTTCAGCAACCATCCGGATTTATCCATTTAGTCAAAGTGAACTCTCAGTTCAACCAGAAAAATCTTTTATTTTCCTCTTTCTGTTTTGTGTTTCAGAACAGAATGAGCTTTTTGGACCTTTCATTATTCTGTTCATCAGATATTTACATGCATGAACCATTTTTCCTCACTGTCAGACATTAAATAAATAAAATTATTCATATTTTCAAGACAGCAGAATAATAACAGTCTCATTTTAGCCTGCTGGGAGAGCTAAAGCTAGAGCTGAAGCTACTTTTCGTAGTTTATTAATTAGATACAAAAAAAATTGGCACATTCTACAGATTTTTAATTAACCATTTTGTACTATGTTAGAAATACATTAAAAGATGTAAATAAATACATTTTCTAAATGAGAAATTAATTATTTTATTTCCTAAAATGCAACAACAATCCGTTAGTGATCATTTGTATCAGCATGTAAAGGCTCAGATCTTTCTGCTTGATTTTAACATTAATACATTTGTATCACGTCTCTGTTGACTTTATGATCATTTTCTTGTTAACTTGGTGTCTATTTGCTCCCATTTAACTTCATCTACTGACCTTATTGTCTGTGAAGGAAATGCTGTTTACAAATGCATGATCTGGCTTGTTTTCTTCAAGAAGTGCCATTAGCAGAGTTCACTCCATCTTTTAGTAAGATTTACTTTATCTGTGTTGCATTTTACTTAAAGCTTTTTAAAATACGCTTTTTTTAGGCAGCAAGGTCACCTTGTCATCTCAGTGCAATGTGTCAAATTATTTTTTTATTGGCTCTTCCATCTTTTAGCCGAGTCACCTCGTTTCTCTAACACACACATCCTCTTTTATCTACCCTTTTTCTCCTGAGGTTCTTTCAAATCTGAACCACTTTCTGGTGAAACTGCAGCACAAAGACTTGCACAGCGGTTGTAGATTTGCAGCAGATTAAATTATGAGCAGAGCCCATTGAGTCTGCAGGGACAGGAGGAAAACCCATCCCCTTCAATTTCCTTCCCAGAGCTTTTTGTTTAAAGTAAAACCAATCGCTCATCGCCGTCTCACAATCTACCCTGTCTATAAAAACGGTTTGGCTAATCCCTTAGCGCCGTTATTAAAAATCTCACAGAAACTACAGACAGAACAGAGCTTCGTCTAAAAGGTGCAGAGGTGATTTTTGATAAGGAGGAAATGGCGCACCACCCAGGGTGCCACTCTGTCAGAGGGCGTCACAAAAAATGAATTTTTAGTGATAATTGCATCAAGTAAGTGAAGAGTTGGTGCTGTTTGAATGAATGATTAATTTATTTCAGACTAACCACACATATAAACCTTAGCACAAAACTAGACCCCAAATACTTGGTAAGATTTTGTGTTTTTGCAGTGTATGATTTTCTGCCCCTCTCATACTCATAACATTCTCATCTTTATATGTACAATTATAGATTAATTTTTAAAATCAGCATTTTAGGCCTTTTGTATATATTTTTATGTATTTGAAGTTGATGGTTTCTTACTTCAAACATGAAATGTACAGTTTTAAATTTTACTTGGTCCCAAATTTGAGTATTTGAAAAATAATGGCTTTGTTTGTTCTCCATTATAAAACTAAAGTTTGCCTGTTCAAGTTTGTACAGCTTATTAGCAGATTTAAGAACGTCCAAAATCTACTTGAGGATCGAAACTTTCAGCTCCAGGTGCGATTAGTTCAGGAGCAACCCTGCAGCCAAAACAGCTGCTGGAGTCAGTACACTGCAAAAACACAAAGTCTTACCAAGTGTTTTTGGTCTAGTTTAGTGCAAATATTTTAGTTCACTTCAAATAAGACAAAACTAACTTGAAAGTAACTTTTCAGCAAGATATAGGAGCTTATTTTAAGTCAATAATTCATTAATATTGATGAAAAAGTTCTAGTTCCATTGGGAGATTATTTCACTTATACATGACACTTTTCCCATTATATAAGTTAAATAACTTGGTATTTTTTCAGCAATATTAAGGAATTACTGACTTAAAACAAGCTCTTATATCTTGCTGAAAAGTTACTTTGAAGTTAGTTTTGTCTTATTTCAAATGAACTAAAATATTTTCAGTAGAAACTAGAACAAATTTACTTGGTAAGATTTTGTGTTTTTGCAGTGCTTGAGTTATTTGGCCAAGGTGAGCAAACGTTCGCGGGGAAGCGTACGCTGAATGAGTTTAACCCCCAGGAGCGCTGTGCTCATTGTTAGCCACAGTGGTGATTAATCTCTGTCCCATGATGCTCTGCAGCTATTTTGCTGAATGTGGCAGATTGGTGGAGGAAGTCAGAATTTAAAATAAAAAGAAAAATGGACTACCCCAGATTTTGTGGGTAAGTTGAAGGACATACATTTTCTTTTCAGTGCTGGGGTGAATTTAATATCACACAGAAATGTTTTATTAGAGGAAAATGTTAGTAAAAACAAAACTTCTAGAGCTTTATTGCTGCCTGTCGTCTCCCTGTTGGAGTAAAGTCTGAACCGTATCACTCAGCTGGACAACTTTCCCCTGCTTTTCCTAGTATCACCTCCACTGTGTAACACAGTTCTGGTTCACCAGATGCAAACATCAACCTTTTTTCTTGAACTGAGCAGAGAAGAAAGGAGTGCATGTTTCCTCATTTGACTCACATTTTCCCCTGCAGACTAATTTTTGAGGTTAGAAAAACATAAATGAACTTCTGTCAGGCGTTATTGCTACCTGCTGCTGACTTTACTAATTGTTTCACAATATAAAGCAAATAAACAAATCGGCCACAAATAGTCATGTTGAGGCGACTCTGTTAAAAGAAAACATACAGTGATTTCTCAGAGTTTATCAGAGGTGTGCACTTCGTCACATCGCCTGTGTGAGACAGGAAAACAGTTTTATTATTAAACGAGGCCCTGCGGCGCCAGGAGTCTGTATTGTTACCCGAACTTAACGAGGCGTTTTCCTTCACGATGAGCAAACGGATGGAGAGCAGAAACTCCTGACACAAGGTGAGGCTGGAACAAAACATTTTACAGTAGACACGACATTTAGTTGTGTCTACTATCTTTTTACTCTGTAAGTCAAATAAATGTATCCAGTTTTAGATTTTGAACCTAAATGTGAGTTTGTGGAAGATAAACTTACAGCAGTAAGTTGTGTTAACTTTTTATTAATTTAGTCAAACCTCCAAGAGTTGAATAAACTGAGTTTTTAGGTTTGCACTTAAAAAACTGAAAGAAGAGAAAGACAGGAGTGGGAACTATTTCCCAGAATGCTTAGCGGCATGTTTCTGTCTCCTGAGGTGGAAGTGCGTTACGTTGATCTGACTCTGGTGTTTTATTAAGGCAAATGTTCATTTTAATGCAATTCTCAGTCAGCAAAGCTTGAGGATAATGTCCTGATCTCACTAAATGTTTCTGAGCTGAATTCATTGGGATGTTTAATAAAATTCATCATCAGATCAGAAATTTTGACCAAAATAACTGTTTGGTTTAAATTGCAGCTTTAAGTTAAAACTCAGAATTCAAGATGAATGAAACTAAAAAACAAAGTTTAGTCAACTTGTCTCTTGTTGTTAAATCAACTTCATGAAGTTTAATTTCTGAGTTGAAACCAAAACAGTTTTCTTGTCGACTCAAACTGCATTTTCAAGGCAGCAGGTTGTCTTTCATTGTCAAGTTAAACCACCTGTAAATGTTTTACAGTGCAACAAGTCTAGTCGTGAATCTCAGACTGGGGAATCTCACGGAGTTGGCTCGTGTTATTTTTTTTTTTGTATCTGCAAAATGTTCCCTAAAACCACGTCTCGCGTCAAAGTTTCATGTTTCTGTCACAGCGAGCTGAGCGTTCATCCTGAAGGGAGTTTGAATATCACTTGAAAGAAACGGATCCTCTTCCTGACGGATATTTACCCTGCCAGCTGAAGAAAGCCTCCGCCGTCCCCTGATGCGCTCTGGTTCATGGATTTGTAATTTTAAAAACTGCGAAAGTCGGCAGTCGCATGTTTCCCCTGAAACCACCTGCTAACTTCTGACAAGAACGGGAAATTGAACGACCTTTTCCACTTTTTATTCCTTCGCTGCTCTCCTTTTTATTTTCCGTAAAACCTCGTCTCTCATCCACTGTCTGTGGTGAGTTTGTCATTCAATCTTGTTGGGTTATGAGACGAGGCTTTGATGTAAAACCATTTCCCATCGGATGAGTCACAACCACGGAGGACATTTCAAGGTCAAACTTTCTGGTTTTCAGTCTTTGTCTGTAATTGTTTGAATTTCAGAGTGACAGTTTCTCCTGATAACAGAGATTATCCCTGCAGCATCAGAAAATCTCTCGCCTTCTACGCTGCTGCACAAATAACTCACAGTCATTAACTTTTCATTTCCCTCATCATGACTGTCAGTTGTTTGACTTCACAGTCAAGCCAAACTGTGATATCTGCTGAATTTTCTGTTACTCTAAATCTCAAAAATAATTCTCATTTTATGAAGTCCTATCATGTCTCCCTTTATATCAGAACTTCTGAAGCAAATATCACTTTTGAATGATGAAGTAGATATGATATGTTGCAGCGACGCTTTTATGGTTTTTCTGAAAAACAAATCTGTAAGGGGAAAAAAATAATAATAAAAAAGTTGCACCCTCAAATAACCACCTTTTATATCTAGGGATGCACTGATACAAAAATTTCGATATCTGATATTAATATTGCTGTGATGTCCAAGGACCAATATTTACAGATATTATATATATTTGTCTACTGTTTTGTTACCTTTGGGGAAAAAAAAAGATGACCAGGAACAGTCGGCAAAAAGATGGAAATAAATATCAGTTCTTAATATCGGCCCAGTTTTATTACTGATACCGATATGTTAAGAAATGACTAATATCGGCCGATACGATGTTACACTTAGGTAAGCACAATATAATAACTGTATCTGTGCTTTTGATTATTATTATTAAACGACTCAAAAACTCACCAATCTTCCCACATGTGTCAATCATGTGGGAAATTTACTTATTTTAAGGATTTTGCAAAAGTTGCAGTAGAAATGGCTCAACAGCGCCCCCCAGCAACTTTCAAAACCAACTACTCATTCAGCTTACATTACTCTTAAATTGGACAAAAGTCTGCTGCGTCTGTCCTCTACAACAAATAAGTCGTCCATTTTGTAATGAAAACAAAAAAACTTGCTTTTCTCCTTCTTTTTGTTGTTTCTGTCTGTTGTACCTGCTTCAATCATTACACCTTCGTGTGATTAATAATTAACATAACTATAGTTACAGGTAATTGCTTTGATTGCCTTTAAATAAATCCTAATTGGAAACATATTAAGAATGTGATTGCTTCTTTAAATATGTGATGCAGCTGTTCAGTGGGATGGGTAATGAATTCATCCTTCAGATATATTGTTAGACTGATTACGCTCCTGATTATCAATTCGTGTCAATACCGTTTAATGCATGACGCCAACCGGAGTTAATCTGGAAGGTTTTGTTTTTCTTACAGCCTCATAAATTCATTGACTTGATCGTCTTTTCTGGAAAGGAGAGACATCCAAGAAAAACGAAACGAAACATCTCAGGTTGAGACGTATCGTTAAGCAAGATTTTATTTTTTCCCATTTCAGAGATTTTATTCATGCATACAGGAACAAAAGCAGCACGGAGTGGCTGAGCTTCGGCATACATCAGGTATAATAGGTATTTGTGCCTGAAGTTCCTCAGCATGTAGAAACATCGCAGCAAACAACCATCATGAGACGGGGGTCCTAATTTGTGTTTTATGATCTCAAATAAAATTATGCATGCAAGTTCTGGCGCTTTGAAGATGTCTGAGCGGCTTCTCTCTGGGAGGCGTGTTTACAGACGTATCCGATGACATTTGGAGTGTTAACCGGGGAAAAAAAGCTCTGTTTGTCAGCTCAAATTTCTGCTCAGAGGACCCGACAGGTGTCTCCGAGCTGCACGCCTGTTCTCCTTCTTGGCCATGCTGTGCAAACACATGCGTAATTCTCCGATGGCTGCCCCGTGTCCTGGTAAATCTCACACAGAGCAGGCAGTAATGAGAAAAAGGATAACTGTGTTCCATCAACAGCTGAGCCCTGCTGTTCCCGTCAGCGTTTAATGCACACGTATAGCTGCTGGCATGGCAGTTGCTAAGCAAACGATGGTATCCAAGCAGAAGTTGGCAGGAAAACACAGCTAAAGTTGATTCAATGGATCGGATGCCGCTGGAGCTGATTTCAGGCCACATCTATAGTTCATTTATCCCTAGCGGTTTTCTGAGAGGAGACGGAAAATTGGCTCGATGTCTGTCAAAATGTTGCAGGGCTGAAGGTTGCAGATCCAAAGTGGAGTCTGGGAATGTCATTTATGGTCCACAGGACATGAGGAAGGACCTGGAGGACAGCAGAACAGAGTTATGGTCTCTGGGCTTAATTCATGAATGATTATAAGGGAACCTGCGATGGAAAAGTCACATTCGGCACATTCTTGTACTTCCATTTGGGTCTCAGCTGCTCCTAAAAATAAAATAAAATAAAAAAACATCCAAATTTGGCAATAAGTTAATGTTTGGAGGTTTTTGAAACAACTCATTTTCCAGACGCCTGAAAACCAAAACTTACAACCAAAATCGACAAGAAGTTTGTTCTGAGCAGTAGAAACCCAAATGGAAGTGCAAAAACATCCAAAATGTGAATTTTGCAAAGTAAAATTACAGTTATTTTTAAATTATAAAAACAATTTTAATGGCTGGAGTTTTTTTTTCTAAAATCTGAATTAAGCTTTTTTTTTTCACTTGTTTTAGTGGCATCTGTCAAAAACAGAATATGAAGAGGAGAGTTTGTTCTGAGTCAGTTCCAAGATAAACAAAATCGCTTTAGGAAAACAAAGAAACTGGAATACTTGGAATGACATACAAATAGATTGTTCGCTCCCAGTGAACCAAATTTCTAGATATGGAGGAGGAGGAGGAGGAGGAAGAGGGGACGCAGTGGTGAATTTCCTGGCCTACTTTCCTCCATTCATCAGCGAGTTTCTTCCTCCTGGGAACTCAGGGATGTACAGTATGCAGAGAGTTCAGCCACGCTTGGCCAGCCACCATAAGACAAAACCCTGAAATGGCTGCACCCTCTGTGGGTTGAGGGGGGGGTTGGTGGAGAATCAGCACATGACGACTGGTCCAGGTCCAGTCATTCCTCGTTTCCATCTTCGCACTCCATTTCCTCTCCTCTTCTCCCCCGGTGCATTGTGTGTGACTCCGTGCATGTGTGTGTTTGTGCTTGGTTAAGATTGGACCTTGCAGATGTTTCTGCTGTGTGGATTCCTGACAGAGGCGGTGTATAATGTATCTGGAAAGATTGACGCTCCGTTCACCCCTCCTGCTGCCTCTCCCTCACTCGTACCCGTATCCCTGGGCTGCTGTCACTGAGCTGCAGCAGGTAGGCATCTGTAATTATTAAGGTGGAGGAAAAGATCGCCCTGGATTGCCTACAGGTGTTTTTTTTTTTTTAATGCAGAGGAATGCACACAAAAACAGAGAGAAAACAATGCAGCTTTTTAATTCCATTTTAAATCTCTGTTTTTATTTTCCTGTTCCTGCAGATTTGCCTGATTATTCTTCTAAAAGGTGCTTGGAGCTCATTGCTAGGTTACAGACAGGTAGCGCTGCTGCAAATCTGTCTAAGTCGAGGCGTTTCTGAGTAAAGACGACTTGTTAGCTGCTGGCTGAAGAGTGAAAACACCGCGCTGTAGTGTCACCTCTGCCTGACTCTCCTCTCGGTTAAAATGACAGATGCAGACAGGCTCTGTAAGCCAGATGGAGCTGCATGAATTCACACTTCATTTCCAGTGAAAGCTCACTGATTTTAAATAGTGTCTTAACAAAAGTCTTTGAGGGGCTTGGGGTGCTGGTTCACCAGAAACTACATGAAAACACCAAAATATCACACAAAAGTTTCCCCCTCGAGACAAAAGACTTGGGCGACGTTAAATTCTGGGAAACGGGATTATGACTCATGCTTCACAGTGGAAAATTAAAACAGCAGCTCTTATTCAGAGGCGATGTCTCTGTACGGGTGTCACAGGCTCCCCACAAGGTATTTAGAAAACAACTAATGCCAACATGCAACCCCGTTTTTTACGGATTGATCTTCCAGTTGTGGAGTCACGGAGGGGGCCGGGTGCACGGCGCGTCTCCTGCGGGCGCCGCATGATGTCCCCTGACAGATTGAGGCTGCAAGATCGTCTTTGCCGCCTGTCTGTATGTTCATGTTTGAGGGTTTTATGAGAATCAAAATAATGGGGAAACGAAGTGCACTGCTGGGGAGAAGCACGCTTCAGCTTCATTTGTTTGTTCAAGAAAAAAAAAGAAAAAATGCTAAGAAAACAAGTTCTATAAACCAAATCATCATTTAGTGAGGTTTTATTTATTTTTTACTGCAAAAACGCAAAATCTGACCGAGTATTTTTGGTCTAGTTTCTGGTGCAAATATCTCAGTTCACTGAAATAAGACAAAACTAACTCACAAGTAACTGTTCAGCAAGATATTATTGTTTTAAGTAAATAATTTCTTATTATTGATGAAAACTGGCAGATTATTTCATCTATAACAAAATGGTATAAGTGAAATAATCTGCCATTGGAACTAGTACTTTTCATCAATAAGAAGAAATATCTTGCTGAAGTTATTTTGGTCTTATTTCAAGTGGACTGAGATATTTGCACCAGAAACTAGACCAAAAATGCTTGGTGACATTTTGTGTTTTTCAGTAAATCCTTTGCAGTGGCTTCACATTTTGTTAAATTTAAAACAGAAACTTTAATGAATTTCATTGGGATTTCATGTGATATATAGGTGTATCATGATAACAAATTTTGCTGGTCGATAAATTGTTCCAGAAGTTATCGCGATAAACGATAATATTGTTGTTTTGAGACCATTTCCAAGTGATATGATGGTAATAATGGCATAAATATGCAAGAACACATTCTCAAGGTCGATAAACCTTAAATTCTAACGAACATTTAACATTGGAACTGTAAGACATTCTAAATACCCAAAATAAATAAACAAAACAACAACAAATAACAAAGACTCGGAACAAAATTGTCCTTTAAAAATAATAAATGAGGAAAGTGGCAGACGCCTTTCCACACGTCTAAAATCTGAATAAAATGCATTAAATGTTGGACTTTATCAAAATGTGGAAAAGTTCAAGTTGAGTGAATACTGTCGATGATTTTTGCTGTAGTCTTCAAAGCCAGATTAGCTGATTAAAAAGATGAAAGACATTTAATAATTCATAGAACGAGAAAGAGTCCAAATTAAATAATTCCAGGCTTGTTTTTCCTGTTTCCACATCCTAAGCATCTGACTGAATTGGCACTTTTTGTGTTTTTTTTTATCTTTCCATCGTTTAAACTTATATCACCAAGGATAAAACATTTACGTATTTATGCTTTTACAAAAAATAAAAAATGCATTTAAACATAAAACAGATCAGCATCTCAATTCCACAGAAATGTTTTGTATTAAAATATTCTGCTGCTCCTGCCAGGGGAAATCTTCAAGACCATTTGTGTTTCTGTGTGTATTTCTCTCTCTCTCTTTCTATGTGTGTGTGTGTGTGTGCCCACAACAACAAGGAGCACTGTGTGAAAACTTGTGAGGCATGACCATGGCCTATTTAATGAGACAGCATGTGGTCCAATGCTGCGTGTGTGAAAATAAAGCGCTCATAGTGCAAATTAAATTAAGCAGGTTAGTGTGCCAGAAGAATGTGAGTCTGAAGAAGACTCTGCGAGGGAGCGTGGGCCGTCTGTGATTGTGTGCATCATGTGGTTAGCGTGGACAAAGAACAAAATGGACATTATACTGACCGCTGCTTTGTGGGGGACAAACAAGACGACCACACAGCAGCCGAAAACAGGACAGACTGAATCCGATTTACAGAAGCTGCAGTTCCTCTAAACTTCCTCTAAACTAATTGAAAATAATTAGGTTATTTTAAATTAAAAAGAGGGATTATGAACAAAGAAACTAGTGCATTTACTGAATCTGGGTTTCTGATATGTTAGATTTGAAAACATTTGATAAACGTTTCAAGGCAACATTTCAAGCATGTTTGTTTTAACACCAAATATCAGGAAGAGAATTTGGATCCCTAGAAGTGTTTTATAGATGCTGTCAATAAAACATTATTGACTTAAAACAAGCTCCTATTTCTTATATTTTCATGTTTCTTGCTGAAAAGTTACTTGTCAGTTAGTTTCATTTCATTTCAAGTGAACTAAGACATTTTCACTAGAAACTAAACCAAAATGACTTGGTAGGATTTTGTGCTTTTTGCAGTGTGTGCAGTGAAAGCAGAGTGTCGCTCTTTGCTGGTTGCTGATAATAGGTTACATTTTAGGAGTTTTGTGTGAAGCTGAACTGCATTTGATCTTGCCCCAGTTCATGTAAAAACCACCATGACTGGAGATAATCTTTTATTTCTGGCTATCGGCTTCAGCAATTAATTTTTAGCAGGTGAAATGTTGGATTTAAAATTGAAAACAAGTTCAGATTTTTTTTTATTTTCTTACCTTGAAATGAATGTACATTTATTAAGTCTTTTAAAAAGCCCTTTGCTACTTTATCAGTGGGTACACGCTGCATTTGTTGATCAATCACTGATTAGCCAAAGACAACAAACAGTTTCTTGACTTAACAAGAGTCTTGGAGAGGACTCCTCCCCTAAC
The DNA here is from genome assembly GCF_000485575.1 of Poecilia formosa. Lineage (NCBI taxonomy): Eukaryota > Metazoa > Chordata > Actinopteri > Cyprinodontiformes > Poeciliidae > Poecilia > Poecilia formosa. The sequence continues at coordinate 313,970 of NW_006800185.1, read as the reverse complement.
CAGTGGTCCATGCGAGCGCTCAGATGGTGGAAGGGGCTTTTTTAGTCACCTTAGCCTTTCTTTACTCTCTAAGTCCTCTGAAAATACCCAAGGAGCCAAAAAGAAAACACCTCGCAGCTGTTCCTTCTGCCGCCAACTCACTCCTCTGATACCTCACTTTACTTACCCGCACGTCTCAATCCTGACAACATTCTCAAACTCCCCAAGCTAATCTTTGTCCAGTTTTGACATCGCATTTCGTTTTCAAAATGCGTTTTAAATCACAGAGCTCCCAAGGGGCAATAAGGACGAGATGAAAAGAAAACACGAGGAGACGGGGGGTTGAAAGTATCACGTTTGCCAGGGAGAATGTCAGTGTCACGACCTCGGAGGAGAAGGCAAAAAGATCAGCCTCTGGAGCGCTTATCTTGCTTTCCATCTGCAGTAGATTCTGTGACACGAGGAGCACAGAGGGAGAGAAAACACTTCAAGCCCACTCCAAACGTGGAACAAAAGCCCTTCTCCTGTTTTTCTGGCTGGAGCGACAGGCACACAGCATGAATAATTAACAGGGACAAACAACAGCTATCAGGTGGTAGATCTGGAAAGTTGGTGCTGGTCGTCAACAGGGGAACTCGTTTGTTCCGTATTTTTGTCACTTTAACGCAAAAATGAACGATATCTACATGCCAAGTGTCCATCTTTGCATTTGGCTATGAATCCTGCCTGTGAACATTTTGATGTGCGTTATCGGTTTTACTTTTCGTGTCTGGGTCGGTTCTGGAGTTCAGATGCTGCAGCGCTCTGCAGACGATGAGTAGCTGATTTATGCAGTAACAGCTTCGCTCTGAGGCTTCATTTGTCAGAATTTGCATTTCACACTTTTTGCTCTGTATTGTTTCTCCATGACATTATTGGGGTAACGGAGTAAAACATAATATGTTGTCCTTCCACACTGCAAAAACACAAAATATTACCAAGTAATTTTGGTCTAGTAGTAACAGTCAGCTCTACGTTATGATGTCACCAGGTGATTCAGAATCCATCCAATCACTGAACAGATCCTTAGAACAGATAAATGTGTGGATGTGTCGAAACTTTCTCCAGCTAAACACAAACGAAACTGAAGTTATTATATTTGGACCTAAGGAGGAACAATGTAGAGTCAACACACAGCTTCAGTTATTACAGCTGGAAACTAGAGATCAGGCTGAACTCTGTGAGTAGTGACGGACTCTGACCTGAACCTTCAGAGCCACATAAAGGCAATTACAAAGTCGGCCTTCTATCACCTGAAGAACATCTCCAGGATCAGAGAACTAATGTCTCAGCACGATCTAGAGAAACTCATCCATGTGTTTATCTTTAGTCACATTGATTACCGCAATAGCGTCTTCACAGGTCTGACTAAAAAACTCAGTCTGATCCAGATGCTGCTGCTGGAGTTCTGACTAAAACCAGGAAGTTAGAGAACATCACCCAGTTCCTACAGTCCTTCCTCTGGCTCCCTGCAGCTCTGAGAATAGACTTTAAAATCCTGTAGTTAGTTTATAAATCACTGAACGGCTCAGCACCACAGTACACTAAAGATCTGCTGTTGTCATAGCAACCTTCCAGACCTCTCAGGTCTTCTGGTTCTGGGGATGCAGAACCAGAACCAAACATGGAGAGGCAGAATTCAGCTTCTATGCACCACAAATCTGGAGCAAACATCCAGAAAACTGCAAAACGGCCGAAACACTGAGTTCCTTTAAATCTACACTAAAAAAACCCAACAGTTACGGTTGCTTTTGAAACATTATTATATAAATTACATAATCAGACGAACCAAAATATAAAGTTAAGCGAAAATTTTGGTATTTTAAGGACGAAATTTGAAATAATTGATAAAAGTAATAAAAATAACAAAATCGGGCAAAAGTAATTACTCCAAATCAGTTTCTTTCAATAAAAAAACTCATGAAACTTTAACATAAACTGCAGGTTTTTAGTGAATTTCTGGTTAAAACATGTTTGTTTTTCATCCAGTTGGTAGAGAATCCAGAAATTTTACTTTAGCAAGAGGAGAGATACTTTATAATAAAACCACTCAAGTGAAAGTACAGCGTGGTAAAAATACTCCTAGAAGTCAATTTCTTCAAAAAAGTTACTCGAGTAAAAGTAAAAGTAAATGTAACTGCCAGTTGCTACTGCCCAGCGCTGCTCACATAAAGTGTGCGGTTCGGCTGAAGGCGTGTCCGCTGCCGCAGAGTCTCCGCCCTCCGGATCCGGACCGGCTGCTCCTGGATCAGCCGCTCAGCCTCCGCTGACTCCAACAAACTGTTTGCTGCCTCCAGTCGCAGCTGCGGGCTCGCAGGAGTGGAGCGGTGGATTTTGCTTTAGCTGGTCGGGCATGACTCTCTCCGGTGGACATCCTCTCTGACCAGCACTTTGTGTTTTGGCGAACAGGAGCATCCAGAACCACGTCGCGTCTTTACTGAGGTTTTCCGAGGAGAAGCGGGTCGCCACAGACAGACTGAGGTTCGGCTGCGCCTTGAGGTAAGAAACGGCTCCCCGTTTCTGAGTTTAAAGTTTAATGCTTCTGAGAATTTAAAGGGGATTCTTTCTCGTACTTTGTTGGAACAAGTTGCGTCTTTCCCCCACCTTCAATGACTTGCTGAAAAAAGTGACGAAATGAATAGTTGGTTAATAAAAAATAGCTCTACATGAATGTTTCGGGTCCGTACAGACTCAGTTCAAATCGCGTTTCTTCTACTTATCCTTCCTGTTTTACCGTAAACTCGGTGTTTCTGCGTGGTGAGAACCCGGGCAGGAGGCGCTCGGTCCGGTCCGGTCCGGACCGGAGCGGAGCGCCGTGCCCTGCGTCCGTCTCCAAGCTGGCACCCTTCCCACGGCGGATCAGCCCCAACCCGAAGAGGCTGTCTGCCGGGACGTGGGGGGTCAGCAGATGGATGCCTCTGACGGCGCTACCTTTGCTGCAGGGCAGAACTTCACTGTCAGTTTGCATTAATCAGAGGGATGCATCATCCAAAAACCTCCGCTGCCTCTTCCCCTCTGTCTTGTCAGATCTCCGCTGAAGCGAGTACAATGCGTCCTGTGAGGAAAGAGAGAGAAAGTCAATACTTTTAAGGACAGAGTCACTTATTAAACATCAGACATGTGACTTATCAAAGTGTCCAAAGCCGCTTTATTATAAGGAACTAACACAAAGTTCAAATTCAGAATACAATGCAAAACAAAAGTGTGAAAATAATTTCAGTACTAATGGTTTAGTCAACAATTAGCTACACTGTGTCTAACAGAGAACATTAAGGGTTGTATGAATCATATCAACTAATTAAGAGTTTATATTTAATTTGGAAAGCTTTTGAATTTAAACTTGTATCATGTTACTTGGACCGGATTTGCACTCGCTCAAAGCATGTCTGTCCCAACACACTTTGATACGCAGGTCCATATATGCTAATTTTGGGTTTAGTACCTTAATGTCAACATGTCACAGGAGGCTGGAATCAAACCTACAACCTTCCAATTACCAGACAGCTATCCCACCACTGATCCACATTCACCACAAGTTTCCACAGCAACAATGCTAGCACTAGTAGTAGAGTTTAAAAATGGTTTTCAGGGGATAGAAAAAGTTTTAATAACTTGTAAGAATGGATTTAAAAAACTTGAAGTGGGTTAGCAACAATGCTACTGCTAAAGCAAAAATATCTAGCAAGCTTTGGTTCTCAACCCTGAGGCAATTATTACCAATGAACAGAACCTAATCTGCTGTCGTTATGTTAGGATAGCTGAAAGGCCTGCAAGCCATCTTGTTAAAATAGATTTACTGTATTGGTGTTGAGCTTTAACTTGTAGTTAACGACAACGCCAATGCTAACGTCAAGTTTGCTGGGAACCTTTACATGCCAGCTGAGGACAAATTTAGAAACGTTCGCCAGCATTTTATCACATAATCATGTCCCAGTTCCTATATGTTTCTTTTTAACGTGAAGCTGAGTTAATTACCTACAATTTAACCAGTTTTGCTCAAAATTGGTTGAATTTAATTTATTCAAATACCTATCAGCTGTTTTATTTTATGTATTTTATGACCAAAATGCTGATCAAAATGTGTCCAATTCCAATTATTACCCCCAATTTTATTGATTAACTTCTCCCTGTTTTCGTCAGGGTAAAACAGTGATATTTCTATATTCCACTCAAGCATTTAGTCTGGCTACAGTAACTGCGAGGAATCTGGATCTAATCACATTTTGCCCCAGGAGATTGTCTCCGAGGGACTCATTAACACACAGCACTGTCCATGGGCGTGCGCCTGGAGTTGGGGCCCTGCAGCTCCCTGAGGTTTGCATGTCAGAAGAGAGGAGAATCACATCACAGCCAGTCCGTTTGGACACACTGACCGACAGACAGACAGACAGACAGACAGACAGACAGACAGACAGACAGACTGTCAGCGCTGCTGCACTCACGCATCATAATGAGAGAGGAGCTCTGCTTCCTTCTGTTCTTTGCTATTCTTTAGTCTAATATCATTATTCCTAACCAAGTAAAAAGAGGTTGGTGGAGACAGAAAGAAAACAGAGATCTGCTTGTTCACCATGTTGCGGGAGAACAATTGCTTTGTCAAGTAAAGGGGAAAAGATAAAGAAACAGTTGAATTGATGTGTTTGGAGCAGCTGCCAACACGGATGACTAGACTCTGCCTGCAGCTTTTCTCTCCTCCGTTTGTTAAAAGAATATATATGGAAAAAGAAATAGTTTTTACACAGTAAACATCAACAGCTGCATTAGTGAACTGGTGCAGAAATTTATAACGGCGACAAAGAAGGCTGTAATTAAACGGTTCAACATTTCAGTTGATTCCAGTGGGGCTTTTTCTCTCCACCCGCCCACACACAACACCTAAGGTGTTAATAGTATCCCTGTTAATATGCTGCTTTTGATTTACCATTTACATTACAATGAAACAGAAACACATCGTCAGGATGTGATGAGTTCAAAGCTGCCGTTTCATCCAGGTCTGTGTGAGCCAGCCTGGCAGCTGAAGAAGCCGTGACACCACCTGACCTGGCACAGCTTTAAAGGCCTGACGTTAATCAGCCAGTGGTCTCTCCTTTCGGCGTCATTTCTCCACTTTTTTCCTTCTTCAGCTGGCATGATTGCAGATGAGGTGGATCTCTCTCTCTGGCAGGACATTTGACGCGACTTAACCAGATCCTCTCTCAGCTTTCTTTCCTTGTTTCCACTTTGTCTTCTGTTACTCCTGACTCCACTGCAAAAACACAGAATCTTACCAAGTGCTTTTGGTCTACAGTGTAAAGAAAAAATGTCTCTAATTTACAGTAAAATACCGGCATCTGTGGTTGACGAAATCTTACCGTATAAATATGGTAAAATTCTGAGAAATTTGGTAAAATTATCTTCTGTAAAATATACAAAAGAGAGTGTTTTACTCTCTTTTGGTATAATAAATACCATTATTTTACCAATAATGGTAAAATATTGGTAAGGGTAATATTTTTACCATATTTGGTAAAATATGAAATATTTTACCAAATATTTTATATACAGTAAAATTATGCTGGTATTTTACCAGCATAAATTAGAGACTAATTTACCATAAATAAACAGTGTAGTTTTTAGTTCAAATATCTTAGTTCACTTGAAATAAGACAAGCAAGTTATAGGAGCTTATTTTAAATCCATAACTCCTTAATATTAATGGAAAAAAAATTCTGGTTCTATTGGCTAATTCTTTCACTTAAAACAATGGAAAAATGTCTTGTTATAACAAGACATGTTAGTGAAATAATTTTGCCAGTGGAACCAGTATTTTTTCATCAATACTAAGAAATTATTGACATAAAATGAGCTGCTATATCTTGCTGAAAAATACTTGTAAGTTATTTTTGTCTTATTTCAAGCAAACTAAGATATTTGCAGTAGAAACTAAAAATACTTGGTAAGATTTTGTGTTTTGCTGTGTGACTAAACATGCTAGAGCTCTGCCTTGGTTGCTAGGTAACGGGCTGGGCTTCCCTGGGGTTGCTAGGTAACGGGCTGGGGTTGCTAGGTGAGAGGCAGTTGCTCAGGAGGTTTTAGAAATGACTCATTTTCCAGACAACAAAAACATGAACTAATAGCCAAAAACTATTCTGGTGTTTTTTAAGCTTGTTAAATAAGTTAGTTTGGTCTTATTTCCAGCAAACTAAGATATTTGCACTAGAAACTTTGCACATCCTCTCTCATCCGACTTGCAGAGGACGTCTATATTCACACCGAAGCCTTTGGAGCACCAGAAATGTGTAGGGAAAACAAGACAGGGTCAGCGCTCTGTTCGCATTCTCCCTGAATCATCCTCTCTGCTCTACAGCAGCAGTAATCCACAGAGAGCCACAACTAAACGGAGCATCTATTGGCTCAATGAGAAAATAGCTTTTTTTTTCTTTTCTTTTTTCTCGATTGCAAGAGGACCCTTCATTTAATGTGTGTGGTGCACACGCCTTGGCCCGTAATGGCTTCAGCATCTTTGTTGTCGAGAGACAGGAGAAAATGAAATTTGCTTTTCAGCTGGCAGAAATAATTTACTCTCTGAAAGGTGTGTTTTTCATCAGCTGTACAGGAGCCAAGAGATGTGCAAGGTCTGATACTACAGCCTGAGCGCTTCGATGCGGCAGCGCTTTTCTTTATTGATCAAAGCTTTGGCGTTGTCGGGCAACTGCCTAAAAAGTTGATTTAAGTTGTTTGTTTATGTTCACCCTTTGGTCTGCACACAGCAGAGCTCCACAGGAAGGGTTTGTGTCTGAAACAGTCCAAAGAATGTCTTTAAAGGGAAAAACTTTGCTGCCTTGATTTAAATGGTGTCTGTTTTTATGTTGCATGTTGTCATGCATCTTCCATCAATTTACCAGATCAATTTACCATCACTTAATATAAAAGTAAACAAGATTTTCAGATCTTACAGCAGACTAATAGATCTTATAAGCATATAAACAATAGCGACAAAAACTCAAATTAGAGTAAAAAGTGTAAAAATTATTGGAAGAAATTAAATAACAGCAATTTCAGCATATTTATTTACACTGGAAGCAGTTCTCTATTTTAATGTTGCAGTACTGTTTGATGACAGCAGTTCAAAAGGTTTGAGGGTTTGAATATAAACAGAAGGCAGGGACACTAAAGAGCTTTTCAGCTCCCCTCACCGTCCCCTGCAGGATCCTCTGGGCTGCCATTGTGGAGCTACAACAGTTTGTCAACATACTAGAGTTTCCCTGAGAACCCTGCAAAACCACAAAATCTTACCATGCATCTTCCATCAATTTACCAGATCAATTTACCATCACTTAATCAAAAAGTAAACAAGATTTTCAGATCTTACAGCAGATTAATAGATCTTATAAGCATATAAACAATAGCGACAAAAACTCAAATTAGAGTAAAAAGTGTAAAAATTATTGGAAGAAATGAAATAACAGCAAAATAACTTAGTCTAGTTTCTAGTGCAAATATCTTAGTTGACTTGAAGTAAGACGAAACTGACTTACAAGTAACTTTTCAGCAACAATACAGGTGTTTAAGTCAATAATTTCTTAATATTGATGAAAAATACTTATTCCATTGGCAGATTAGTTCACTTATAATAAGTGGAAAATGTGGAACTAGTTCTTGGTTGCTAGGTGACGTCCTGGGCTTGGCTGGGGTTGCTAGGTAACCGCAAAGTGCCTGTTGATAGTGGCATAAGTGAAATAATCTGCCTGTGGAACTAGTATTTTTTTCATCAATATTAAGAAATTATTGACTTAAAACTTGTACTTTGTTGAAAAGTTACTTTTAAGTTAGTTTTGTCTTATTTCAAGTGAACTAAGATATTTGCATTGGAAACTTGACCAAAAATACTTGGTAAGATTTTGTATTTTTGCAGTGAAGTCGTCTAGTTACCGGAAAGTTACAATTTTTAGCTTCATTGACAGATTGAAAACTCAAAAACTTGATATTTTACAGATCAGAGAATACACCACAACCAAACTCCACTAAAATTGAAGGAAGCACATTGACGTAAGAAGCTATTTACAAGGAAAATGTATTTTTTGACATGTAGAGGCATGTTTGCAGTTGATTGTATGGAGAGAATGCAAGAGAGAGCAAGACTGAGTCATAATCACTAGTTAACGGCTCTCCTACTCACACAGTGTGACGTCGCCTCTTCTTCTAGTGCAAATTATTACTGATACCTCAAATTAAACACGTTGAACTTTTAAATCAGCATCAACAGGTAAAATCATCCACCAAACTCTGCCACAGTCGCTCTACTGTAAACCAGCCTGTGTGTTTGCCTCCATTACCCTCATTAGCTGACATGCCTGAAATAATAGTCTTCCATAAAACGTGTCAGTGCTTCACTCAGGCATTTATCAGCCGTGTGAGTATAGATCATTTTCATTGCTGCCGTTGGAGCCTTTGTGTGTTTGGCTGAAATGTGAGCACATCTCAAATGAGATCGACCACAGACGTTATCCTGGCACCATCTTATCTGTGAGCTTTTCATTTACTCGCCTTCGCTCAGAGCTCAGAGAGTTTCTCCCGGCTCCTTTTCTCCCTCACAGGTCTCGTCCTCCGTTCGCAGAAACCTCCTTAATGTCTTCCTTCCTGTTTTTAACTTCCTTCTAAAATAATTTATTTCCAAACTTTAGGGGAGATTGTAATGACAGACTTATTCAAAGGATTTTAGGAAGCATGTAAACAGAAGAAAGTCCGTCTACCTAGAGGTTTACTGGTTAAACGATTCAAATGTTTCTGACAATATGTCAGAGTCACAGGAGTTTTCTGCAGCTGTGCACTGGCAGTTGTAACAAAACCTGAAAAAAATGCTGCGTTGGCAATTATAAAAAAAATAAAGTCACGTAAATAGAAAAAATTAAATACAGGATATAAATATCTGGTTTCATCTGTACATGAAGGATTTTATTTTTTGATTTAAATGTAATCCGAAGTCCTTAAAAGCACAAAAACACAATTTCTGATTTTGGACCCTTGAGCAGTTGAAGCATTTTGGACAAATCTTACACACTGCAGGACTTCTGCTTTTATAATCTGTTTTAGAACATATCTAGGCTTCCACGTAAATCTTTATCCGCTGCTTGTCTCCATGAGGGCCTGGAAGCTGAGTGACCCAAACACGGGGCAGCTCCAGAGTTCACAGGGGGCAGGAAGCTGAGGGGCCTCGCTTCCTTTTTATCAGGAGGAAGCAGGATGGCTGTTTGTGCTCAGCCCAAGAATTCCTTGTGCTTATCTCGCATTCACGCCTTTTCCCCTTAATAACGGCTGGGCTGAGCAGGTAATGAGGTAAAAGGTATGTATTCGACAAGCTGCGGCGGGAGATAGCGGACCCTCCAATAGGCTTAGGGTTCGGCTCCGGTGGGGGGAGGAACGCTCGGCTCCATCTCAGGATGCGACGAACGATCTCGAAGTTTCCCCACAGCCATATTTTCCTTTACGTATTTTTTCCAGAGCTAATAAACCAGTTTACACAGGTATCCATTAAAGGCTGAGGTCACTGCACAGAGCGAGCGCGCTCGGTAAATCTCAGGGTTTTTCCCGTAAGGATTCTTCATCACCTCATGCTCTTTTCATCCCCAAGATGTATTCAAAGCTCTGCGAGGGGCTTAAAGCGGGCCAGCTGTCGGGATTCGTGACACGGGTCTGACGTGTGGGGGGGAGGAGGGGTTACCTGCCCGGCTTCAGGAGCTCTGATCAGAGACGACCCAGAAATTACACTCCAGTAAGAGCAGCAAACATGTTTTTACTCAGGTAAAAAGTAGCTATCCAAAAACGTATTTGGTAAAAAGTAAACTCAAGTCCTGAGAAACTAATCAAATTATGAATCATTTAATATACATCATCAGATGTACCAGAATATAAAGTCAACTGGAAATTTTGGCAATTTATGGGAAAAAATGACAAGAATTAATTTAGGTAGCAAAAATGAACAAAATTGGGCAAAATATTTTTTCCCAAATCAGTTCCTGCCAATTAAAAAAAAAAACTTATGAAACTTTAACAAAAGCTGCAGGTGTGTCTGTGAAGTTTTGGTTACAACATGTTTGTTTTTCATTCACTGGGTAGAAAATTTACTCATAATAAAATTACTCGAGTAAAAGTAAAAAGTACAACATGGAAAAAATACTCCTAAAAGTACATATTGTTTTCAAAAAAGTTACTCAGTGCTAAGTACTTTTTTTTCTTCCTCTTTCTGTTTTCATGAACTTAATCTTTTGTGTTATCCTTTTTGTACTTTGGTGCAGTTTTTTTTAAAAGTGGTATATAAATACATTTGACATTCACATTGACTCAAGTAAATGTAACTGAGTAAATGTAACTAGTTACTACCCAGCTGTGGCTCTGATGCACTGAATGGCGCTGAAGTTTGGGCGCTGCAGAGAGTAAACCACGTTCCATCTGGTCCCTTTAATGATTTAAAGCAGTTTTCTCAAACTGTGGTCCTCGAGCTGCTGCATGTAAACAACCGTTTGTTTGCCAAGATGTGAGCTCAAAGTGCGACGCTATAGTTAGCTTACCAGAGGATTGTGTTTGAAAATAATAACGGATAAATGGCTTAAGACCGGGTTACTAAAAAGAAAACCTGAAGATACCAGTGGAAAGTTTGTGAGGATGAGCTGCAGAATCGTTGTTTCTGAACACTGTTACGATACAAAGCTGTGCTGGGTTCTGTAGGCGGAGAACAGAGCTGCGCCCCGCGCTGACTAACTGCATCTAAACACCAAAAATAAGATTATTTATGTTGGACTACCTCCTGGCTGAAGGGTAATGTTTGTTTTTTCCAAAGCAACTCAAGTCTGTTGTCCTTTTATTATGCTTCTAAATTAAAAATGGCAGCAACAGTTATAGTCAGGAGCTTTTTTGATGTGTTTTCTATGATTGGAAAGCTTAAAATCCATACTGTGAAAAACTCAAAACGCTTCATGGTTTTTTTGTGGCTAGCCACATTTATATAACCGTGCCACCCTTCACATTAGGAGGAACAAGACAAGACGTTACGAGACTAATACTTTAATTTGTTGTGTTATTGTTGGGGGAATTTCCAGTTGAGTGTTTGTTAAATGGGATAAGTGGTCCTTTGCCTGAAAAAGTTTGAGATTTAAAGGTAGAAATTGATTTCTTTGCAAAATTTTGAATGTTTTTGCTAAAGTTTGCATCCTTCTAAACCCAGAGGTGAAACAATGTGCAGGAAAAAGCTTCTCATGTCATTGTTCTTATTTGTTTTCTGCACTGCTTAACACTCGGCCTTCAATATTCAAGGCCCTATTAGAAGTTGCTTCTTGCTTGTCTTTGTTGCATACATTAACTGGTCTCCATTGTCACATGATTTATTTATTACCCAATATGGAGGCTTGTGCTCTGCTTATGAACTGACTGAGAAGGGAAAATCTGTCTGCAGAATCAATAATATAGTTTCCTGGATTCACTACAGCCTCAGTAGTTTAGTTCTTGGTTATTAACACATGTCTGTGAATAAGCTAAAACCACCTAGAACAACTCTGGATGCACCTCATGCTGAGTTTTTACTTCTCTTTTTTGGTGAAGGTGAAGAAGATAAATAGTGACTGTTATTTCATTGGACTCTGGATCTTAGAAAGCGTACATGGAAATCCCAGTCTAATGAGATTAAAAAAGAAAAGGCTTGGAGTTGGCTTTTTAGCTTCTTTACTGTAAACTTCTGTATGCACAGACAGAATAAAAAGTTTGGGAACCACTGAGCTAAATAAACAATGCAATGCATAAATAGAGTTTTAAGCTTTTCTGGGCATGAAAGTCTCCCTTTCTGCATGTTTTCTTTAGTCTCTGTTCATTGTTGCCCTGCCAAAAAAGAAACAGTAGAAACTGCGACGCTGCATCGATGCTGAACTTGACGGGTCTCCTGCACATCCAGGCGAGTCTTTGCTGGCACTAATGTGATCTCAAGCGTCTGTTTCCTGTCCAACGTGTTTCAAATTTGCCCTGCCGCTGAACTCAAGCAGCTAGCCGCTAATTCACCATGAAATGATCTCCAACAGTTTATGATTTAAATAGTTTTAATCAGACATCATAAACAGTTTTTCACTGATGCGCCGTTTGCAGCAGTGTGTTGGCTAACTTCCTGTCCAACCAGATGTTGCTGCTGGAGACGCAGCTCGATCTTTGGAAGCAAAATTCAGAGGTGTCGTTTAGCGATCCTGATCAAAGATTTATCAAAGATTTTGTGACGATCCTGGTCATAAAATGACACTGGAGGATTCATGCAATTCAACGCTTCTTAAGTCCTTATAAACGTGTATCATTTCATATCGGGGTCAAAATCTGCTGATGATGCTTTCAAAGACAAGAGCATACTGTCTGTTGTTGAAAAATATGTCAACAGCAAATATATGTGCAAAAAAGTATCAGAGATCCTTTATTAATCCAAAGGGAAACTCAGCTCTCTGTACTCAGCTCCTTGTCCGTCTCTGATGAACTTTAATGCTCTTAGCCTTTTTTGTTTTCTGTTTTGTTGCTTGATAGTCTGTAAATCCTTCATTTGGTAAAAAAAAAAATGGCGAGATCGACTTTATAGTGTATTGTAAATGTAAGCACAATCTATTTCCCCCCAAAACCTGGATCAAAATATTCCATCCATCTTCTTTACACCCTTGTCCCTCAGTGGGGGTCAGGAGGTGCTGGTGCCTCTCCAGCTAACGTTCCGGGTGAGAGGCAGGGTCACCTGGACAGGTCGCCAGTCTGTCGCAGGGCAACACAGAGACAAACAACCATGCAAACACACACTCGCACCTAGGGGCAATTTGGAGAGGCCAATGTTTTTGGACTGTGGGAGGAAACCAGAGTACCCAGAGAAAACCCACCATGCAAACATGCAAACTCCATGCAGAAAGACCCGGGCTGGGAATCGAACCCAGAACCTTTTTGCTGCAAGGCAACAGCTCTACCAACTGCGCCACTGTGCAGCCCCGATCAAAATACTAATAATATTTATTTAAATTCAATAAGATGGGGATCCTCTGAGGAGGGAAAAGGTTTGTGAGGTTTATGGGTGAATAATGAACATTTTTGTGTCACATTGTGCTGATGTTGTCTGGCTGTTTGTGAGGGATGGCACCGGCGCGCTGCTTGGCTTTGAGCCGTTTTTACTCTCGCTGTGACTCACCGGGCCCAGAGCGTCGCTCCTCTCCTGACTCGAGCGTTTTTCACATAAATTGGGGCTCTGTCCAAGCTTCTGGCTTTTTACTGTTGCATCAGCCGTAACTGGGTCCAACATTTTCTCTTTGTCCCTCCCTGCCTGGACTCTCCTCCACATTCCTGTCTGAAATAACACTAACCATGAATATGGAAGTGCTGCTGTAACTATTTACATTGACTTGAGTAACTTTTTTGAAAATATTTTCTTTTATGTGTATTTTTGCTCCCCTGTACTTTTAATTTTACTTGAGTAATTTTATTTTGAAGTATCTCTACTTTTACTTCAGTAAAATTTCTGGATTTTCTTCCCACTGAATGAAAAACAAACAAAATTCACCAGAAACAGACAAAGTTTAATAAGTTTTATATTAAAAAAACTGATTTGGAAAAATTATCTTTTGCCCGATTTTGTTATTTTTCATAATTTCTATGAATTATTGCAGTTTCTGTCTTTAAAATACCAACATTTCCACTTATCTTTATAATTTGGTTCTTCTTCTTATGTAATCTTTAAATATTAAATGATTGATATTGTGAGTAGACTTTTCACCAAATACTTTTTTACTCTTACTCGAGTCACTTCTTGGATGCTTTTTACTTTACTTGAGTAGAAATATGTCGAAGTATCGCTGCTCTTACTCTGACAGTTCTTCTGAACTCTGTCTGGTCATCAGATAATTCAGAAAATGATAAATTTCACTTCATGTCTCACTCTTTGCTGCAGTTTGGGATCTGAACTCTTTAAACGAGGTCGTTATCTCCGTGTACAAAGGAAATGCAGGTTGATGCTAGATGTTTACCCGTTATTTTGTTTCTTCTGCAAACATTTAGTTGCGATAGGAATCAGCTGCAGACACAGTGAGGACAGGGGCTGTGAATAAATGATGCAGCTTTATTAGCTTTCTCCACTCGTCCTTCTGAGGGATTTATTTCCAGGATGACTCGCGGTGCATCCTGCCTGGTTAATAACACTTTAATGTCTCAGGCAGTGATAACGATCCGCCCCCCCACACACACAGCCTGGGGGTGAAACACAACTGGAACCGGCGAGCTTTTCTATTTAAAACTCCCAATCTGTGCTGCATGTTTTAAGACATGATCGTTTTTAATTGAAAGTGAATATTTCAAACCTCAGCAGATGTAATTGGGCTAATTTTATTCTAACTTATAATGTGCGTTTGTGTTTGCGTGTGTTGCCAGTGCGGCTTGGAGTCGGTAAGCAGCTATAAAAAGGCTCTGAATTTTCCTTCCTCTGGGCCTGCTGCATTTCTCTGCTGCCTTTGTAGCCCACACACCTCGTCCACGGCACGGCTCCCTGCAGCTCCGCCGGGATCGCAGCGAAGCCGCGGTCCCCCCCACAAAGTGAGACTTGCCACAGGTCTGATATGCACATGGGCTGCTTTGTTGGATCAACAGAACCAGAGGCACAGATCAGAGTTTGTCCCTCCTCAGGTTGCAGCCTTGATCTGGAGGATCTGGGGGAGAGAAGGAGACTAATGATCCCACTTAGACTTTCAGGTTTATGTTTTTACCTGACGCTTTGAAAACAAGCTCTCAGAGTAGATGTGCTCAGAGAATAGACTTTAAATGGTGTTAGATTACAAATTGCTCAATGACTTATCACCATAACACTTTAAAATCAAATCAGTTTTGTTTGTGTAACACATTTCAGCAGCAAGGTCTCAAAGAGCTTTGCATCATAAACTACAAAGTCGTAAAACGTTCAGTAGTTTAAACATTTTCCTGTCGTTGAACATCTGATTGTTGACGTTTCTGGGCTTTTAGTCTGGATTTGAAGGATCTCAGTGTTTCGGCTGTTTTGCAGTTTTCTGGCAGTTTGTTCCAGATCCGTGGTGCATAGAAGCTGAATGCTGCTTCTCCATGTTTGGTTCTGGTTCTGGATGCAGAGCAGAACCAGAAGACCTGAGAGGTTCTGGAAGTTTTGATACGACAATCAGTTTAGAGAATATTTTGAATGTTTTTTTTACGTTCCTGTGGAGCCGTAATAGTCTGCAGAATTAGACGTAGTCTCTTTGTGCCGTCTTGTTTTTTCATCTCTTTTAACTTGATTAAGTTAGTAGGAACTAAGGAACTTAGTTCTTAGGAACTAAGAACCTTAAGGCTAATGTTGTTTGTAAGAACTCAGTCTTTTATGTGCAGTAAATTTGATCAGAGGAAAAAAACCAACTTGGATGACAGTATAAAATCCCTTCTTTAGTTCTCAGAAATGAAAACATAAAATGATGAATTCACTAAAAACATAAAATCTTACCAAGTATTTTTGGTCTAGTTGTAAATGTCTTAGTGCACTTGAAATAAAACAAAACCAACTAACTTCAGCAGATAAACTTATAAGCCAATAATGGCTTAATATTGATTAAAAAAAATACTATCTCCACTGGCAGGTTATTTCACTGTCAGTTACTGACTTAAAACAAGCTCCTATTTGTTTCTGAAAAGTTTCTTGTAAGTTGGTTTTGTTTTATTTCAAGTCAACTAAGATATTTGGAGTAGAGATTTTAGATTGTGTGTTTGCAGTGTCCTTCAGTTAAAACCCTTAAGAATCAGAACTGAGGACTTTTAGTGGATATGAATTGGTAGCAGTGTGTGTGTGTGTGTGTACGTGTGTGTGCGCGTGTGTGTGTGTGTGTACGTGTGTGTGTGCATACATGCGTGCATGCGTGTCTTTGCTGTTTTCCGTCTTTTCCAGAGCTTCGCCTCAGATTGCATGTGATGAGGAACTTGCAGGGTCGTGGTGGAGTCAGATGAGACGCCCCATGTGACCTCCAGGGATGCTGGGAGATTTTTGTTCAGATCGCTGAGAGCATTCTGGGACAAAC
Organism: Poecilia formosa; assembly: GCF_000485575.1. Taxonomy (NCBI): domain Eukaryota; kingdom Metazoa; phylum Chordata; class Actinopteri; order Cyprinodontiformes; family Poeciliidae; genus Poecilia; species Poecilia formosa. Next base: position 297,912 of record NW_006800185.1, on the reverse strand, counting down.
TCAGGACATGCTTTTAAAAGTTCAAGAATTATTTTATCTGAATAGTCTGATTAAATAAGAGCCTTTTAACAAAAGATGCTCTGTGGGGTTTTTCTTTTTCTTTTTCCTCTTCGCTTCTCGCAGGGGAAAACAATTCGACAGAAACACAGAGTGGCACGCTGCTTCATGCTTTTTTGATGGTGGCTCATGAAATTTTTAACCTTCCGCTCGTTCTGAAAGCGCGGCACTCCAGACGGCGTTCGCGGGTCAGCGCACTAAAACACGGCCTCTGTCCTTTGGGCAAACAGTCGGTCAGCGCCAGCCCAAGTGTTGCAGCCACAAGCAAACCATGCCATTAGCGTGCAAGGAGGCAGTGCACTCGCATCTCAGCTCCCTCTTTCAAACCTCCTCAAAGAACTGCGGTTTTCCAACAAGTGATGCAGTTCATTTTCTTTCCTAATAGCTTTTGGAGGAAATGCATTCGAACTGTGAAGTCTGTTCCTTTTTTTCACTTAATCCACAACTCTCTGGGCGCTCTTTCCTTTGAAGCGCGCAGTAAATAGAATCCACTGCACTGGAAACGCATCCAGCCTTTAATAAACCATTTGATGTTTATTAAAGGAGTTTGGTTTTATCACGAAACGCTTTAGAGCCCAGACTTTTGCTCCGGTGCGCGTTTATCAGAGGCTGCGCAGCACCCACAGGTGTCCCCACTCGCTGAATCTAATTTGGCTGCTGTGGTGATTGATTTAACTTGATAATAAAACTAAAAGGAAGGTTAAAAAAAAACCCAGCAGAACATCAGGTGATCCTGGCCGCCTTCCTGCTGATTTCTCACCTGCACCAGGTGCCGAGTCGTCCAGCTTCACGCCGGCGGCCACCTGTCTCCGCTTCTCGGAAGTGTTTCCCGAAGCAAACGCTCGCTTTGGGAATGCCTCCAAACGCGTGCACCTGTGAGAAATGGGCTGAGATTATGTTTCCCAATAACACTTGGCAGGACGCAGATCCCAGATGAAATGCTCGGATGCCGAAGCCAAAGTAATTTTGTTGCTGCTTTTCTTTTTGCACTCCCCCCCAACTGAGTTGATGTTCTTTTGGCTTCACAACTATGAAGAGATGCATTAAAAAATCATCCAGCTCGTTCATCCAAGCTGCTGTTTGAGCGAGACAAATGACAGAACAGACATTTACTCAGATGGATCTGTTTGATTCCTAAACCTGGAGCTGATTTCTTCCACACAGAGAAACCATAACACCAGGAAAACAATCCAAGCTGGAAGCGCAGCGTTACTTCAGTTTGAAAAATGGACACCTCACTATTTATTTAATAAAGAGCACATGTCTGCAGTTCCTGAAGCTGTATCTGGAGGAGCGTCGACGTCTCTAACATCCGTGCAGTCGGTTCTGTGAGCTTGTTAAAACACCCACTTCAAGTATTCAGCCCGCTCTCCAGTTCTCTGCACTTATTCTGTTGCTTTTGGCTCAAACTGCCGGTCTGTTGTTCTTCCAAGAAGCTGGAGACGTTACTGACAGCTGGAGATTTTGAAAGAAACGAAAGAGAGAAAGACGTATCTCCCACTGCAGTTCTTCAGCCTGTGGTACCGAATACAAACCGGCTTTTATTTAAACGTTCATCATCCAGGAGGAAAAATAATCTAACATTTTATATCGTAATCATTTCAACCCTTCTGTGCATGAATTATGATCCTTTGACATTATTTTTTTCCAGAGTGTTTTTGATTTTTTTAAGGCATGAAAAAGGTGGAATTTTTTTTTTTTTGTAAAATAAAAAAACTAGGATTTTTTTCTAGGTGATCGATTGTAATTTCCTCTAAGCACGAGTTATTTAGAAAGCACATCAGTAGTATTAGTCTTTAGAGGTCACATGATGTTTTTTACCTGCTACAGCAGAAGGAGGGACTGGATGTTCCTGAGTCTCTCTGCCATGTTTTATTTAACCAAACTTTTCCTGCACTTGCAGTAGATGGCCAGTAGTTGGCAGTGTATTGTGGTCCGTGTGCATTTATAACATAAAAATCCATGAGTAACACAAGAAAATGGCTTTTAATGAGCTGCACTGCAGTGACTGCTATGCATGAAGGGGTTAAAACTTATGTACAACCTTAAAATATTATTTTTACATCAACTGAATTATCTAAATATGTGTAGAGTTGTGGAAAAGTTGCATTTCTTCTGGGAAAATATAAATAGTTTTTGATGTCTGGGACCAAGAATGTTTTTGTTTTTGTTATTTTTTTTTTTTCCACTTGCGATTGTCGACTTGGAAAAGCAATTTATTTTCAAATGCCAAAAGTCGTGTTGGTTTTTGTTGCCTTTGCATGTGAATACAGTTCTGTGGGATCAATTTAATTTTTGCTTTGTCTTTATGGTAATCCGTCTGTTTCCCCTTCCTCTGACATCAGTAAAACACCCGCTGCATTAGAGCAATGCTCTCCTACATAATAGCTTCTCAGTAGATGCATAAAACAGTCTGGATGGAAGCCTTTTGGGGCTGAAGCTTTACAAGCAGCCTTAAAACAATACGCCAGGTCAGACTTAAACCTTCATCATGAAAATCCCAGCTCTTTGTTTTACAGGCGTGCAGCACTACACGGGCTGTTTATTTTTAACTTTATGTTTGCGGTGAGGCTGATTGAATTGTTTACCCCCCAGTAAAGCTGAAGCTCAACCTTTTGGAGCGTTGCTCACAGTTTCATCACCGGCCCAATAATTACTAAAGTTGGCATCAGCAGGATCTGCTCAGGCAAGAACTGTCATCATTTCTGCTATTCGGCTATGCAAGTAAATCAACCGAGACGATCCTGTGTTTGTTCTAGTTTATTACACGTTTTTTTCGTCTTGCTTTAAGTCTTAAAGGCACCTTTTTAGACCGTTTTCTCATCGTCTTACTGCCGATGCATCTCTGACCCCCAAACTGCCTCAGATCCGTCATGTTTTGTGGCCTGAATCTATCGACTTGTGTTTCTGTAGGGACTTCATTTTGGAGCCGCTCCAAGCAGCTCGGTTTTCATCCTCTCCCCATCGTTTCTCTGGCCCCCGTAAATCAATGTGATGTAATTGTATAAACTCCCTTTTCCCACAGCTCTGAACTGGAGGCACAACGTTCTCAGGGAGAAAGTGATTCAGCGTGACCCGCTAACCTCTGCCTGTTGATTCCCACAGTGTTGTTGTCCCCGTCTTGTGAAACACAGACTTTGCTCTTTAAATATGTGTTTAAGAAGAAGTGCGTTTGCTCCAGCGGCGCTCAGCATTTGTTCAGTTTGTCAGGGAGGCCGTCTGGGCCAAGCCCCCTGCATGCACCTCATGACATCAGGAGATGCTGTAACACGGATCCGCCTGACCTTTTCACATTTGGTACGCGACAGCGTTAGGATCGCTGACGAAAAAATTATTCTGACTTCAATTTTGTTATTTAAAAAGTCAGAATTCTGAGTAAAAAATTTAAAATTCTAAAAAAAATATATATATATTAGAATTTTGAGATTAAAGTCAGAATTCTGAGAAAAGTGAAAATTCTAACAAAAAAGTCAGAATTCTGAAGAAAAACTCACAATTCTGAGAAGAAGTCATTGCTTTCCTTAGAAAAAAAAATAAAGACAAGTGGCCATAATCCAGTTTTGTAAATTTTTTCACATCAACACCACATTGTATTTATTTTAACAAGATTGTTTGAGGTTCCCCTCCTGGCCTGTGGTGGCGCTGCACTGAAGAAAACGACACAAAAGCCTCTGAGCGTGACTTCCTCGTTCATGAAGTTTAGTCAGAAATGGAGAATGATCAGGTTTTATAGGATTTCTACTTCATCTTGACAAAAGACAATGAGCCATTTCTCCTGCTAGCGCTAAACTCATGCATTCCTTTTGATTGTATTTACCCAGAATGCAATGTGGTGTAATTCACTTCTGCTTTTGGAGCGGTCTTTGGTTGGCTTTCACATATGTATTATTCACACCTCGAACTTTGCAGGAAAACAAACTAGAGTTTGATTGGTGTGAATTTATCCTTAGCAGCCTAGTCAAAGTCCAGGTCTAAATCCACCTGAGGTGCCGAAGGTTAAAATGGCAGTCAAGATGTCCTCTGTCCAATCTGATAAAGCTTGAGCTGTTTTGAGAAGATTGATCAACATTTTCACCCTTTAGATGGTCAGAGCTGATGGATGAATCCTGCAGGATTTGCAGATTATAAAAGATTTAAGACGGATGAAAACAAATCGATTTCACCCTTTTTTTCAGATTATTATGTGTAAAAATGATATTTTTGAGATTTGTTTTGCCTTGCTGGTGATGTTCCTGTGAAAATAGTCGTTCAAATCATTGAGCAGCTGTGTTAACGCTCCATTTTTATACGTTGCTTTAAACTGTGTGACTAAAGAAATATTTTGCAGCTGTAAATGAGCTTTTTTTTTTTTTTTTTACCCACTTTCATAAACCATGCTTGTGCCCTTAAACAAGTAAAAACACTCCCACCCCTCAGTTCACCGCCAGACGGTCTCGTTCTTATTCATTTTTTTTAAACGGCTGACAGCTGAGTGACGGGTGGCCGGGAGGAAGATGCAGGTGTGGATCCTCACAGCTCTCTTCTCTCGCTGCCTACCAGCTTCTCCTCAGAAAGATGCTTTTTTTTTTTTACTTGTTTCTATGACAACATGATCCTGACAACCCACTTTAATCACAGGTTGTTGATAAACCGATATTACCCGTTTGCTTTCTAGGAGAGTGGAGCAATTTCCTAAACCTTTAATTCACACATCGTCTTTTACCTCCAGATGTTTACAGCTTGATCTTGTTCCCATGGCAACCATTAAGATGGTAATGCTGGGAATATGATCACCTTTAAATTAAACAATTAGGAAAACAGGAAAGCACCACAGAGGCTGTCAGTTTGATTTACAGTAGATTGGGAGAATATTTCTACACTGTGAAACATTTACAGGTGGTTTATTTGAAAATGAAAGTCAACCTGCTGCCTTGAAAATGCAATTTAAGTCACAAGAAAATTGTTTTGGTTTCAACTCAGAAATTAAAGTTCATGAATTTGGTTTAACAACAAGAGAGAAGTTGACTAAACTTTGTTTTTAACTTCATTAATCTTGAATTGTGAGTTTTAGCTTAATGTTGCAATTTAAACCAAATACTTATTTCACAAGAAAAGAACTGTCATTTCTCTACTATTTTACTCACAATATCAAGTTGACAATAGTTCCCACTCCTGTCTTTCTCTTCTTTCAGTTTTTTAAGTGCAAACCTAAAAACTCAGTTTATTCAACTCTTGGAGGTTTGACTAAATTGATAAAAAGTTAACACAACTTACTGCTGTAAGTTTATCTTTCACAAACTCACATTTAGGTTCAAAATCTAAAACTGGATAAATTTATTAAATTAAAGAGTTGAAGACAGTAGACACAACTAATGCGGCTCAAATGTTTTACAGTGTATTTCAACCAGTCTTATATCTTATCATTAGGTTGGGTTTACATCACTTCAAACTTGCAATAACACAAAATCCTACCAAATGTTTTGGTCTAGTTTCTAGAGCAAATATCTCAGTTCACTAGAACAAAACTAACTTTTCAGTACCAAATAGGAGCTTTTTTAATCAATATGTTCTTAGTATTGATTAAAAAGTACAAGTTTCACTGCCAGATTATTTCACGTATGGGAAAATGTCTTGTTGTAAATGAATTTATCTGCCAATGGAACTTTTTAATCCAAATTAATTGATGTTTAACTCAAAACAAGCTCCCGTATTTTGCTGAAAAGTTGCTTGTCCGTCAGTTTTGTCTTGTTTCAGGTGTGCTCAGACATTTGCACTACAAAGTTCACAAATTCTTGGTAAGATTTAATGCTTTTGCAGTGATTAATCGTTATTAATCTCATAACACTTTTTAATCAGCACAACAAAACGATGCATTTATCAATTTGGAAATATCCTGTTGAGGTTTTCAAACTGCTACACTGGACTCCTGTGAATCACAACAACCCACAAACTGCTGAGACTCCCTTTAAAAAGCACCAAACGCACCTCAAACCAGGGTGTCCAAACCTTTTGCAACATGTTTGTGTGTTTGTTGGTCATCCCTCACTGAGTCCATGATATTTTTAGAAGGTCATCATGTTGTTAGATTTGCATAATCACGTTCATCTGTGAAAGTATTTCCTCCTCTGTAAACGGACTGTCTGTGGGTTTCTGTGGCTGTGCCGACTGTGCGCACCATCAGCAACAATAAAAACTCAAACACAAAAGGCGGCGCTGTAAATCGGCTGCAATTAGTGACCAAACCAGAAGGTTTTGTCAGCCACTTTCCATACATTCTCCAGATGATGTCACATTTTTGCATTCACACACAAACGCAGCCCATCCATTTCAATTTAAAACCGCAACGCCCCCACCTCCCCGCACTTCAGATTCCCATTTAACCCCTGATGTTTTATGCATTGTGTTTTTCAGGCAGCGCAGCTGAAGAAGTGAACTTTCTCACAGCCAGCACCGACTGTTTACATGCAGCTAATACGTTCTAAGCTCTGCAGATTAAATCTCATTTCTCTGAGTGCTTTTTGTGTCGAGCCAAGCCTGATTTCTCCTGACGTCTCCTTGCTTGCGGCTCCCTTGGCTGTTTGAACAAATGTTTCTTAAAGTACTCCTGCATTTTCACAAGATTAAAACCCCCTCCCTCCTCTCGCTCCTCCATTTTTTTTCTACATTTCAGCGTCTTCCTGGCTCGCTCTGGGGCAGGATATCTCGTCAAAGAAAATCTTTCAACTCTTTCTCCAGCGCAGAGCTTGCTGGTAGAGGAAAGGAGTGCATCCTGAGGTTTTGGACTGAGCAGAGTTCATGCTTTCACACTTTAGAGTTCGTCTTTGTCCAGAATTCGTTTTTCTTCCTCTCCACATCCTTTCACACGCTGCCCATGTGATAAATCCAGTTTATTCCCTCGTGCTGCTGAAGCATATTAGTGAATTTTTGGCCGTTATTGTACATATATTTGACAGGATAAGGGACAAAAAAATAAACATTCATTTAGTTCTCCCTTTTTCTGTTAAGTTTAACCTGAAGCCTGTGAACTTTTCACATCTTACTACATGTTATGATGAACCAACACAGAGCAGTGTGCATGCTTTTGTATTCAGCCAACTTAGATCCAGTGCAGTCAGTTGTCTTCATGGAAGTATAACCGTTGTGAGCTTAGATATATTTTCAGTCAAATGAAATAATTTGTTTTTTATTTAAAGTATTCTAAAGTAAAATAAGCGTTTATTTTATCTCGATATTGTGAGTAAAATAATCTAGAAATGTGGCTCTTTAACCAGGTGAGGGCAGTTTTTTTTTTCTTGCATATTGTGAAATAATTATTTGGTTTAAATTGCAGCATTAAGTTAAAACTCACAATTCAAGGTGAATGAAGTTAAAAAACAATGTTTAGACAACTTGTCTCTTGTTGTTAAATCAACTTCATGAACTTTAATTTCTGAGTTTAAACCAAAACTATTTTCTTGTCGACTTGAATTGCATTTTCAAGGCAGCAGATGAACTTTTATTTTCAAGTTAAACCACTTGTAAATGTTTTACAGTGTAAAAAAAAAAAGATATTTACATACTTAGTTTTTGGCTGAAATTTGACTGTGTTTGCAAGCTGATCTGATTGCAGATTCTGAGGGATTTTGGGTCTTTATAAAATGTGCAGCTTTCGGAGGAGGTCCCAGTGTGGCGCCGAGGAAATGATCCAGAAGCAGAGCTGCTGGCTCTTGTAACCCAGTGGGACTCCTGCTCTGCTGCTCCTGTGCTGCCGCAGGATAAATCCACACAAACACCTTGCTGCACTCAGCGAGGCGCTCTTCTGTGCAGTTTGATTTTCTGTGAAGCATCTGTGGCGTTTGTGTACCGGCTTTCCTCCTAGCACTGATTGAAGATTTTCAGTAGAGCTTAATTACTGCTCAGCGACATAAAGTTTCCATATGTTGTTGCCTTGGGATGTTTTTGGAAACCATCAAGATGTAAACACGCAAATTGTTCTTAGAGATCAAGATTATGGAAATCTGTTTTAAAAACTTTGGAGACCAAAATGTATATTTTGACCAGAAATGTTAACATTTCCTCGTCTTTGTTCCCCTTCCAGTCTTGGGGATGAAGAATGTTGCATGTAAAACTTCCTCTAAACAAACGCTAAGCAATGCTGCATCACTGAGCTGAATGAGAGACGAAGTATATATCGGCGTTAACCTTGATGTCGGCTGATGTAAGTCAACTTTTAACACATTGGTTGCTGTTTGGTTTGGAAGAGGAGAGAGAGAGCATTTAAGGCTGTGTTCACACTGCAGCCTGAAGTGACCCAATTCCAATATTTTCACCTTAATCCGACCTGTATCGGATCTTTTCCTGGCAGTCTGAACAACACAGATTGGACTTTTTTAAAATACGAACAAACCACTTGGACGTCCCATACGTGTCTGATCTTTATGTGACCCGAATCTGAAAGTCCAGGTTGCGTTCATCCATCCAGAACGTCATCGGTACTCAACAAACATCACTATTCTGCGTCCTGATAGGCGCAAGCTGGAAGAAAAATGGCAACTATGGCGGACGATGATGAGGATAAAGTTGTTAATGTGTTGGCTCTAGTTGGACAACAACTTCAGAATCGTAAGCTAAGTTCCACCGTTGGCATCCACGTTTGTTTCCGTAAACACTTCTTCTTCTTCATGCACCCTCACTACTTGTGACGTTGTAGCGCCCTCTACTGCGCATGCGAGACACTTCAGGTCATTTGCAGTTCACACTGGTGAAGTCGCAAACATTTGGAAATGTGAATGACCACGCCAAAAAAAGGAAGAAAAAATTGGATTTGGGTCATTTACAACTGCAGAGTGAACATAGCAGTTCAAGGAAGCATAATCGGTCACCTTAAAATAAACACACACACACACACACACACACACACCCTAACACTGTTTTCTTGTGATGGCAGCCAGTTATAGCTTCAGCCACTGTTTTGAAGTTCTTGTGTTTTTGGGCGTTTTTAGGATGGATGTGATGTAAACTTGTTTTGCGTTTCTGTCAGCCACAGCTGTGAGTCGTACTCGTTGCTAACCAGCTGATTTCTGAGGGATTTGTGAACATTGTTGCATCACTGCTGGATGTTCTCGGAAACAAACCCAGAATGTAAACCATTAGGTTTTGGACCTGAGCCTGTAATTTGGGCCGGACTCATTCTGTAACCACCAGGCAGCCGTCCAACTATCTTTATTCCTTTTTTATGTTGAGTCCTTTGTGTCAGGATTTATATTTTATACTCCCCATTCATTCCCTTCATGCACTATTATTTAATATACAGTCTGTTGGAAAGTGGCCTTGGAGCCTCAGCAATATAAAAACAAATCAAACATCAGAGCTTTGGCTCGTGTTGTTCAGCCCATAAACATTTCAGAGAAACTCATGCAGGAGCCCAGACTCGATGGCTTTTAGTAGTTTTTAATAAAAGAAATAGCTTTAATCTGGTGGCATTTTGCTAATTGTCTGTTTCCACTTCTTATGTTCACCACTCCACTGTTTATTGTTGTCAGCACTCCAAGCAGCTTTGTAGGTTGTGGCTGACATAACAGTTGTTTTGCAGTTTATGTTGCAGACAAAGAACACTTTATTTCCTGTTAAAATGTTTTTCCTTAAAATTTAATGCCACAGTGTTCCTTTTTTTCTAAGCAATCTGATTTCAGCAACTGTACAGGAAACCCAACCGCTCTATGGTATTTTAGCATCATTTAAATGAGAGCTAGAAATTGTTACCAGATGTGTTCTTAACACATGTTTAAGTGGCTGGCATGGCTTACAGAATAGCGCAGACCACATATCTCTACATCTGATGTGTTTGGAAAAATGTCCCATAGTTAGCCATGTCGGTATTTTTGGATTTAATGGCTGCTGGTTTGTGCTAAATCTCTTCATACAATCATCACTTGTGTAAGAGGTAATTTTCTGGAATCAACAGGAAACGCACTCATATCTGAGTTGAAAATGGCTGATTATTCTGGCAGCTATTTTTTATAAATACATAATTTTGACATTATCTACAAAACCTAAAAGTCTGTCAGCCTGGCAGGTATTCAGACTACTCTGACTTTCAGACATTTTGATAGTTTTGCTTAATTTGATGTATTTATTTCAAGAAGGTTTTTAAAAACAAGAAAACAAGCAATCAGTAGGACAGAGAAAACCTAACCAAGAATAAAATAATTTGTCTACCACACCTTTTCTGTTTGTTTTAACTCATAAACTTTTAATTTCTGATTTAAGATCAAAACAATTTTCTTGTTAACTTAAGTTGCATTTTCCAGGCAGCAGGTGGACTTTCATTTTCAAGTTAAACCACCTTTAAATGTTTTACAGTGCGTAGTACTGTCTGCAGGGGGTCGAATTGAACAGTTTTCATATATTTTTGTATGTTAAAAAGCACTTATCATTTCAAGGGGTGTTTTTAGGTGGAGTTTTCTTATTTTCAGGACTATATCACAACATTTTCTCTCTTTATTTGCCTATTATTGCAGAATACAAAACATTTTGTTGTGTTTGAGATGCAGACAGGCCGGATGGGATCTTTATCCCCGCTGAATCTCTCTGAGCTCTTTGCCGGCAGCACTCAAGCTTTCCTGGCTTCAGGATTTGACAGAGATGGAAATTGTTATCGTGAGTCTGTTGGACAGCTTGCGGGGCGTGTGGGCGGGGGCGGGAGGGAACAAACCACCCAGATAGCACATGATGTTAAATCAACGTTGAAAAATAGTTAGAATCGTTGATTTTTGGTTGAA